>NW_026731981.1:75000-80000 GCF_028476545.2 Physella acuta | reverse complement strand
TATATATATGGTGAAAGTGAAGTAGAGTTCAACTGTTTCTGTGACCATGGCATATGAGGGGATAGTGTGGTCAGCACAATGCCCATCCACCTCTCCCTAACGTAAGTTAGGTACCCATCAGAGCTGAGAGTTACGTTCTACCGACTTGAACCCGGATCGTATATGTATGTATAGACGTATAGTTTAAATCCCATCCTCACGGTAATTTTTCCACTGAGTACACTTAATCTTGTAAACAAAATAATTCTCTATTCTTCTCAAGCTAATTTCCCTATGAAACTTCATCTAAAAGTTGAATAAGTGCAATCATTAAACTCGATTTAAAATTCCTGGCTTTCATATCCGCAGTAAAAACCATCACGGTGGGAAAGCACCAAAGGGTGCAAACCACTCCCATTGGTTGAAAAAAGCCATAACTGCCCGGATGAAACAACAGAAGAATGAGCCTTCGTGTACGGGCCAATTACAAGCCAATCGTTTTCAAGTTGCGGAGACACTTAATACATCATAAAGTTGAGGGGGGGGGGGGGAGAAGACACTTAATACATCATAAAGTTGAGGGGGGGAGACACTTAATACATCATAAAGTTGAGGGGGGGGGGGGGGGAGAAGACACTTAATACATCATAAAGTGAAGGGGGGGGGGGGAGACACTTAATACATCATAAAGTGGAGGGGGGGGGGGGAGACACTTAATACATCATAAAGTGAAGGGGGAGAAGACACTTAATACATCATAAAGTGAAGGGGGGGGAGACACTTAATACATCATAAAGTGAAGGGGGGGGAGACACTTAATACATCATAAAAGTGGAGGGGGGAGAAGACACTTAATACATCATAAAGTGGAGGGGGGGGGGGAGAAGACACTTAATACATCATAAAGTGAAGGGGGGGGGGGGGAGACACTTAATACATCATAAAAGTGGACGGGGGGGGAGACACTTAATACATCATAAAGTGGAGGGGGGGGGAGAAGACACTTAATACATCATAAAGTGAAGGGGGGAGACACTTAATACATCATAAAGTGAAGCGGGAGGGGAGACACTTAATACATCATAAAGTGGAGGGGGGGGGGGAGAAGACACTTAATACATCATAAAGTGAAGGGGGGGGGGGAGACACTTAATACATCATAAAAGTGGAGGGAGGGGGAGGGGAGACACTTAATACATCATAAAGTGGAGGGGGGAAGACAAATGATTTGATTCATTTGAAGTTTTACGCTTCTCAAAAATTTGGCTGACGAAACGTACAACAGGCATGTAGCGTCATATGTTGCTAGTCACGAGGACCTGGCAATGTCGGTGTGGGCAATCGAAAAACTAAAAAGTGAACTAGTGAAGTAGAATCAGGAAGACAAATAATAAAGTAGGAAACGTGTATCAGAAAGTTTAAAAGTGATGCAGTTAACTTAAATCAATTTCAGTTTAATTTTTAATTTATTCCTTAATGGTAACAACAGTAGTACCGGAGGCCTTTATTTCACGCTGGCTGTTTTTTTTTTAAACAACGTAATAACAGCAGTTTAAACAAAAATAAAAAAAAAACTGAAAACCTGTATCTGAAAGCTAAAATGTGAAAAATTAGCCTATATATTGAAGATAAAAGTTTGAGTAGCGAACTTATAACTAAAACGCTTAAAGGTGATGTAGAAAACATTATCGGAAAGCTAAAATACGGAAAGGAATATATTAAAGCTAAAATGTAAAGTACTATACTTTAAGGATGGGAATAACAAACATCTACCAGCATGTTTTCAATCGAATGATTTTTTTTTTTAAAGTAGGCTGGGAGAGAAGGGGGATCATAGAATAACGGTTTGGCCTAACAAACAGGATTTGGTATTGAGAAAGGTTAGCAAAACAGGGTACCATAGTTATAATACAGATGTAGATTAAGGGTGGCGGTTGGTACCATGATACGGATGGGTTAGTACTCTGGTAGGATGGGGGTGGTATCATTATACGGGTGGGTTAGTACTCTGGATGGGGGTGGTATCATGATACGGATAGGTTAGTACTCTGGTAGGATGGGGGGTGGTAACATGATACGGATGGGTTAGTACTCTGGATGGGGGTGGTACCATGGGTGAGGTAGGAGGTAGGTCCCTTGTAGGATGGGGGTAGGGGTTGTACTCTGATAAGGTGGGGTACTATAGGTAGGGTGGGGTTAGTACACAGATAAGTTGAGTTGGTATCGTGCTAGGATAAGGTAGGGTGTGGGGGGTGGGGGTGTACCCAGATAATGAGGCTTGCGTATCCAGGTAGATTGGTGAGGGGGGGAGGGGGTAACTCGGTAGAGAAAAATGTTAAACGTGAAACCAACTTTCCCACGATTAATTACACTCCTGACAAATTAACCTCCCCCCACCCCGAGTACCGAGTCGCCCCCTTATTAATAGCTGTCATGCTTTGATAGGCTAATAACGCAAGGATTTTGTACGGGCTAGGGCGTCATCCCGTTCCGCCGGGCGGTGAACTAGTGCAGAGGAAAATAACGATGTTTTAAATTCATCTTTTATGTTGTTTCAATTAGGTGTAATCAACGGTATCTGGCATTAAGTACAGGGCGATATGAGGAAGAACACAGAACATTGAAGAACACAGAACATTGAAGAACACAGAACATTGAAGAACACAGAACATTGAAGAACACAGAACATTGAAGAATACAGAACATCGAAGAACACAAAACACTGAAGAACACAGAACATTGAAGAACACAGAACATTGGAAACAGAGCATTGAAGAACACAGAGCATTGAAGAACACAAAACACTGAAGAACACAGAACATTGAAGAACACAGAGCATTGAAGAACACAAAACACTGAAGAACACAGAACATTGTAGAACACAGAACATTGGAAACACAAACTTATGAAGGCAAAGAACATCGAAAGCAGAGAACATCCAGGGTGTAGGATATTGAGGACACAGCATTTAGGACATACACAATTGAGGACATACAACAGTGATACAAATTAATATTCAGATCTGAGAACAATGAAAGCGAAAAAAACAAAGAACATTGATAGCAAGGATAATTGAGGATATATAGCATGGAGGGCACAGAATATTTAGGATAAAGACAGATTATGATATACAACGATGATAAAGATAACATTCAGAACATAGAATATTGGATACACAAACTAGTAAAAACAGTGTGAACAAAGATAATTGAGAACATTGTGAAACTGAGACTATTGAACATTGATGACACAAGCACTAAGAACATAGCATATTGAAGACACAGAACATCGAGAACAAAAAAACCACTGAGCATATAAGCACTTAGATCATTGTAGGCACAAAAGATTGATCGCATTGAACATTGAGAAAAAAAAAACATTGAGCATAATAAAAGCACTAAGAACATTGTAAGCACGTAAGATTGAGGGTATATAACATTAAGGACATAAAACATTGATAAAATGTATCTATCAAAAACAGAGACATATTTTACAACATGCACAACATACCGTCCCATACCTACACTTTCAAAAACAGAGACATATTTCACGACATACACAACATACCGCCCCATACCTACACTTTCAAAAACAGAGACATATTTCACGACATACACACCATACCACCCTATACCTACAATTTCAAAAACAGAGACATATTTCACGACATACACAACATACCTCCCCATACCTACACTTTCAAAAACAGAGACATATTTCACGACATACACAACATACCTCCCCATACCTACACTTTCAAAAACAGAGACATATTTCACGACATACACAACATACCTCCCCATACCTACACTTTCAAAAACAGAGACATATTTCACGACATACACAACATACCTCCCCATACCTACACTTTCAAAAACAGAGACATATTTCACGACATACACAACATACCTCCCCATACCTACACTTTCAAAAACAGACATATTTCACGACATACACAACATACCGCCCCATACATACACTTTCAAAAACAGAGACATATTTCACGACATACACACCATACCACCCCATACCTACACTTACTTTCAAAAACAGAGACATATTTCACGACATACACAACATACCGTCCCATACCTACACTTTCAAAAACAAAGACATATTTCACGACATACACAACATACCACCCCATACCTACACTTTCAAAAACAGAGACATATTTCACGACATACACAACATACCGTCCCATACCTACACTTTCAAAAACAGAGACATATTTCACGACATACACACCATACCACCCTATACCTACACTTTCAAAAACAGAGACATATTTCACGACATACCGCCCCATACCTACACTTTCAAAAACAAAGACATATTTCACGACATACACAACATACCGCACCATACGTACACTTTCAAAAACAGAGACATATTTCACGACATACACAACATACCTACACTTTCAAAAACAGAGACATATTTCACGACATACACTACATACCGCCCCATACCTACACTTTCAAAAACAGAGACATATTTCACGACATACACAACATACCGCCCCATACCTACACTTTCAAAAACAGAGAGATATTTCACAACATACACAACATACCACCCCATACCTACACTTTCAAAAACAGAGACATATTTCACGACATACACAACATACCGCCCCATACCTACACTTTCAAAAACAGAGAGATATTTCACAACATACACAACATACCACCCCATACCTACACTTTCACAAACAGAGACATATTTCACGACATACACAACATACCGCCCCATACCTACACTTTCAAAAACAGAGAGATATTTCACAACATACACAACATACCACCCCATACCTACACTTTCACAAACAGAGACATATTTCACGACATACACAACATACCGTCCCATACCTACACTTTTAAAAACAGAGACATATTTCACGACATACACAACATACAGCCCCATACCTACACTTTCAAAAACAGAGAGATATTTCACAACATACACAACATACCGCCCCATACCTACACTTTCAAAAACAGAGACATATTTCACGACAT
>NW_026731981.1:0-70000 GCF_028476545.2 Physella acuta | reverse complement strand
ATTGTGGCAACTTTTCGTTGTGTATGTATTGGAGTGGCTTGGGTGATACAGCTAAATGATTGGGTGATACAGCTAAAGGATGGGACGATACAGCTAGAGGAAGAGGTGATACAGCTAAAGGATGGGACGATACAGCTAGAGGAAGAGG
Organism: Physella acuta; assembly: GCF_028476545.2. Lineage (NCBI taxonomy): Eukaryota > Metazoa > Mollusca > Gastropoda > Physidae > Physella > Physella acuta. The sequence goes on along the minus strand of NW_026731981.1, from coordinate 69,852 downwards.
TGATACAGCTAATTGATTGGGTGATACAGCTAATTGATTGGGTGATACAGCTAAAAGATTGGGTGATACAGCTAAAAGATTGGGTGATACAGCTAAAGGATTGGGTGATACAGCTAAAGGATTGGGTGATACAGCTAAAGGATAGGGTGATACAGCTAAAGGATTGGGTGATACAGCTAAAGGATAGGGTGATACAGCTAAAGGATGCTGCCACTGAAAATATTTGCTTTAAAACACTATCAGTAGGTTGCTAAGGACGATACCCCAACCCAAGAAGAGAATTATATATATATATATATATATATATATATATATATATATATATATATATATATATATATATGTAACTTAAAACTAATTAGTTTAATTGTATTTATATTAATCATATACAATCATATACAACCATTTGATTGACCTTATGACAAATCTTATGATGAGCAGCAATCTTGTGATGGTCTTAAGTAACAAGCGTATGATTGATAGTCGTAAAATTCAGCGAAATTAGAAAATAAAGTAATATCTTCCAGATATTATTTTTCACAATATTGCGGGTTTTTTTCTATATCAAATAATTATTTTATAAGCTATCACAATAACGTGTCAAAACAGCATAACATTAGGCACCTGTGGTATAAACATTAAGGAACCTAAAGTCATTAGGCAAAGAAGATATTAATGACTTCACATTTAGTGTGTCAACTTTTATTGCTTTTTTTCGTTTCTTTCCGGCGTGTCAAAGTTTTTAACTAATTACAAAAGAAATTAAAGAAATTAATGTATTAAGTTTCATTTAAATAATGTGGCATCCTCCAAAACAACTATTGGGTGTGGAAGAATCGCACAATGTTGCCATTAAAAAGTTTAGTAAAACAAACTGGGCCGATTCTAGTCGGAATAAGATACGCACGCGATACGCATACGCAATGGAGAGAAACTACGACTTGCCTTAGCGGCGATGTTTTCGATGGTACTGCGCATGCGTGTGTTTACAACCGCAGAACCCTAACACCAACCCTAATCCTATCCTTAACCCTATCCCTAATCCTATCCCTAACCCTAATCCTATCCCTCATTCTAGCCCTAACCCTAGCCATAGGTCACTGCGCATGCGCAGAACTATCTTTTGCCGACTAAATGGAGACGTTGGGGAGAAAAATTTTCTTCCGAGTAGACACTTCGAACAAACTGATGAAAGGTGGGCGGTGTCTCACAATAAAGTGGACCTTACTGTTTAATTTTGGATTACGTTAAAATTTGAGTTAAAGAGAAAACCTTTATGGATAAATATTTACTGCAAACAAATTCAATACAATAAAAATTAATTACAAATATTTACATACGCATATTTATATTTGTTGTTTATAAATAACAACGCACAAAATATATAAATATGCACATATTTTATGTATAATATTTATCATATATCTAGATCTGTTTACACTACCAATCATAAACACACACACATATATATATATATATATATATATATATATATATATATATATATATATATATATATATATATATATATATATATATATAAATATATATATATATATATATATATATAGAGAGAGAGAGAGAGAGAAGGAATTTTATTCATATGCAGTTATAATCTTAATTGTGAGTGCATATGCGCGTTGTGTGTGTATGTGTGTGTGTATGTGTGTGTGTGTATCAAGTCTGACTAGCGAGAAGAGAAACTGGAAGCCTGACTTATCCACCGGGTAACAAGTATCGCATCTATTAAACGATATCACGTGATCCTCCCCACCCCCCTCCCAGCTGCGACCCAGGGGTGGGAGGTGTCCCAGAAGCGGACCGTGAGATCCAGGGCTCACCTTGCTCCCACAGGGCCGCAGGTGCGTACAGGTGCGCGCAGGTGTGCGCGGTGTCACGGCTGCGAAAGCCGGCACACGGTCGCGAATGCCGGCACACGGTCGCGAGTGCCGGCACATCACGTTGGGGCGATTATCAGGGAGGGGAGCGGAACACCCCCACGACCAACGCCACATACCGACGTAACTAGTTCCCTGCGGTCGCACTTGGTACAATCTATCAGCTGTTTCTGTTACCGGTGCCCAACCGTGGGTTCGTGCAAAAATAGGGGAGATAGGTTATTGGTGGTATAGTATAATTAGGTTTAGTTTTAGGGTCAGATTCAGGGGTGGGGCGGTGGTAGGGATTGGGTTTAAAAAACGGAGAGGAATAGCGCTGATTTTAGAATTTTGTTAGTTTTAGTTTAGTTTATTGTCTACAACCAGCACACTAACACCCCTGGAATAGGAAGAGTCCATTGTTGTAACTTTATAGTACACAATGTTATAGACATATTTAAACAAAGTCTCTTAGTCCAGTAATATGATTCTTAGTAATGTAGTGCAGTAAAATGTCACTTAGTAATGTAGAATGTCATTTAGTCCACTAATATGCCACTTAGTAATGTAGAATGTCATTTAGTCCACGAATATGCCACTTAGTAATGTAGAATGTCATTTAGTCCACTAATACGCCACTTAGTAATGTAGAATGTCGTTTAGTGCAGTAAAATCAAAAGAACTGTATCATGCCTCCCCTGTAACGACACCAATGGAATTTATGGAGTAAAAAAACATTTTGTATTGGAGAAGATCAACAAAGACGATACGCTTCGAGTTCAGCTTGACATGCTAGAAGTGGTGTTTTGTGTACACATATTGTAGTGTTTCTTTCAGGTATCTATCGGGTGAAAGGGGGGGAAGAGGGCAGTGCACCCCCGCCTCTTCCATGAGCACACCCACCGCCCCTCCCCCCCTTTCAGGAGCACACCCACCGCCCCTCCCCCCCTTTCAGGAGCACACCCACCGCCCCTCCCCCCCTTTCAGGAGCACACCCACCGCCCCTCCCCCCCTTTCAGGAGCACACCCACCGCCCCCTCCCCCCCTTTCAGGAGCACACCCACCGCCCCCTCCCCCCTTTCAGGAGCACACCCACCGCCCCCTCCCCCCCCCCCCCCTTTCAGGAGCACACCCACCGCCCCCTCCCCCCCTTTCAGGAGCACACCCACCGCCCCCTCCCCCCCTTTCAGGAGCACACCCACCGCCCCCTCCCCCCCTTTCAGGAGCACACCCACCGCCCCCTCCCCCCCTTTCAGGAGCACACCCACCGCCCCCTCCCCCCCTTTCAGGAGCACACCCACCGCCCCTCCCCAACCCCGGGAGACTTGAAAAATGCATAAATTATATTGAAAATATTTACTATGATCATTATCTGCCTGGGTCGGCGTGGTCGAGTCGGTAAAGCTCATTGTTACAAAACCGAAGTCCCGAGTTCGAGCCCCAGCAGATGAGGATCGATCGTTCGATGCAGCAACCCATCTAGGAGAGACAACTCCAAAATCAAACAAACTGCTGCATTGTAGTTTGTTCTTTGTTGGACAAAAGCTATGGAAGCAAATCCAGTAAGGAAAGCAGGTTGGAGGAAATACCCCCACCCCCATCGTTCCCGGAATTTTTAACTGTTCAACTCCCAAGTAGTTTCGTGTGTCCCCCACCGTAGAGTGCCTGAAAGAAACCCCCATTGTGGCTTACAAAATTACACAATGAAAATAAAAGAAACGCGCAATTCTCTACTCATGTGTACTAGAAGTTGTATTATCATACTGGATGGATGTCTACTGCAATATCTAATATGTTTATAGATGCGGACAGCCGTTCTGCATTAACATAGGATATCGTAAAGCGGAAGTGATAGAAATAGAAACCGGAAATAGGAGAGGTATGAACCATGTAATTATATGCCAAAAAATTAGAATGGCTAAACATAAAAATAAACACTGCTAATGACATTTTAACCTTAATTATTATTTAATCAATTAAAATAATAATTAAGCTAAATGTAATTCGAGAAAAAATATAATAAATTTAAATTAAAAATACATTCGTAAGATAATAAGGATGCCAGTTGAATAAAACCAACCAGTAATCTAAAACGTATTGTTTGTTTTAGTTTATTTTTTATTTACACATACAAGACATTTGGGTGTTTTCAAAATAATAATTTTGTTATTTTGAACAAATGTTAGCACACTTTTGCACTTGAATACCGGAAGTACAAAAGAATTGAAAGAATTGTTCCAATAATGTATTCAGTGAAAAATTGTCCCGAAAATGTCATAGAAATGTCAATGCTTCAGAATAGCTTTAATTAATTATAATCAATTAGGATTAATTGAAAATGTATACATTATTAAAAAAAACAAAGATATATTTTTAAATCTTATTACTAGTTTGTTTGAGTTAAATCTTATTATATTGAAAACATGTGATGTTATATTCCAAAATTATTATCTTTTCTATTTTTGAAATGGAAAGCAGTGAATTTTAACATATATTTTTTTCAACAGATTTGCTTTAACTTAAAAGAAAATATACTATATTTATCAAAGTGGTAATTTCGAACGGTTTTTTTTTTCTTTTTCCAACCCGGTGTCGAACTCCGGACCTTTACATGTGGCGTATCTGTGTCATCAGAGTGTAATAGAACTTAAAAAGGCTCTTACATGATTTATTTATCTACGTAGGAAAAAGAAGAAAAAAAATCGTAGCAAGTGTAACGCTAAGATGACACATCAGAAGCAACCTTTTAAGCTGAGCGCATGTGTACTACGCATGTGTAAACACTAGCACACCAAGATCTGACACAAAAAAAAACAACAACAAAAAAACAACACAGAATAGGATATAAAAGAGGCGCACGAAAATAGACGCGCCACACCGGAAATGAGGCTAAAGATAAAGCTGTAAAGAATATTAAAAACATGGCGCGGACGTCGCCATGGAAACAGGGATAACAAACAATACGAAGCACATGCAAGTTGGCAATAAACAATAAGGAGCGGTTCAACATTCTGTGTTTTGATTGTACTTTTGGTTCAGGTGTCGTTTAGATGAGATTAAAAGAAGGTTTGGACTGTTCAACGTTTTTTTAAGACCCAGGGGTGTTTGTCTTATAAAGATGAAGGGTGTAGGTGAAACAGAGTAAATGTGTTTCAACTAAGTTGGCAGTATAGTAGTGTTGTTTTAATATAATACAGCTCAGGAAAGGGCTGATTACGGAATTAAGCTGACTAAACTCAAGGGCTAGATACATAATTTAGAAAACGAAGTGGCTGTGTACAGCATTAAGCTGCAAAAATCCAAGGGCTGGGTATATAGTTAAACTGAGAAAACACAAGGGCTGGGAACAGATTTGGGCTGAGAAAACTCAATGGCTGGGTACAGAATTAGGCTGAGAAAATAGAAGGACTGTGGTACAGTTTTGAGCTGAATGAAGTATGTATGAATAAAAAACGAATAAAAAAGCAATACAGTAGCCTGACCGTAACACCCCACACTAAACGTACACGTAAGAGTATATTAAATGATCGAGATAGGGGTGGGGAATGACGGGGCGACGAGTGTAATACATGGTGTATTTTTATGATACACATGTTATAACATGCATTGGGTGGTGTGTTGATAAGTGTTTGTATATGGAGAGTTGTATGTCTTCGTGTGCTTGCGTGACATTGATTATGAGTGTAATAATGTGTGTGTAGATGATCGTGCGTGTGTGAATATGGGGTATTTGCATTTTTTTAAAGTGTTAACTTACACATGCATGAGTGTGTATGAAATTGTGAATGTTTATATGTATAAAAGCGGGTGTGTATGTGTGCGTGCGTGCGTGTGTGTGTGTGTGAGGGGCATGTCCTTTACACGTGCGTGAGCAGTTAACATATTTATCACACCGTTTTCAATTCCCCGCTGCCATAAACATGAGCCGGCGTGTCAATTAGTCACGCGTGACTGCACACATCGATTGCACAAACCAATCAACCGAACTGTCTTTTTTTTCCCACTTCACAATTTCGGCCTGTATACCGTCTATTTACTTGAGATATGTCTATCCAGTTTACAGCGTGTTTTGATCAAGGTTTCTTTTAGACATTTTTTTTCTCTTGGGGTGGGGCCACTTAAAACTTTCGGGGAGGGGAATGGGGACAGTGGTTCAAGCATATATCTTCTAAAGTTCATTTTTGTTTTTATTTTAGTTTAACGGACAGTAGTTCACGTAAGGGGTCATCCATTACACTACCAATCATTTATGACGTCCACAATTTTTTTGGATTTTGGACCCCTCCCTCCCCCGTCTACAAAATTCCACTTATTTTTCTTATAATAGTCCACACGCGTCCGCAAAAGTCAATTTTTTTTTCGACCCCCCCCCCCCCCCCGTGAGGACGTCATAAATGGATGACCCCTAAATATCTCCTATATAAAGTTTATTTTGTTCTGCTCCCTCCCTGGGGTAGGTGGGGAGTGTTGGACAAGCTCCTGCCTATCTATTCAACCCATAAACCTAGTTATAAGAAAAATACCCTCCGAGAATCGCAAATGTATGTTCAAAATATATTTCGTGTTTTCAATCCTTCTCAAAGACTTAAAACAAGTTTAATTACGTTTTTAAGTTAACTGCGCGGTAGATTCGCACCTAAGAAACACGACGTGTGAAAAGCTTTTAGCAGTTTAAAAAATAAACTTCAAAGATTTTCTACCCATTGATTGATTATTGATCCTTTCTTATAATGGGAGGTTTATTTGATTATGTTCGTCTCCTATTCTACACTAGGAGACACTGACTCCTGCAGACATGCAGCGCTGTTTAATTCCTTTTTAATGGTATCACATTACGTATAACAATGGGGAACGTGTAGGTGTTCCCATAACATAACAAACAATGGGTGCTGTTACATTAATAAAGTCAATTCGGTGCTTTGTTTGCCACTTAGGGTTATTAATAGAACTTGGGAAAACCCGAAATGTATTTGTTTTCGAATGATCCAAATTGGAAATGTGTAAAGATTTTTGAATAATGAATCATTGAGCACTGTTTAATTAAATTTTCAGAGGTTAATTTCTTTGTAATGATTTTGGAAAAAAGTCATGTTAATTCAGTACACAATCAATGTTTTTTCTGCTATCGTTGACGGTTGGATTATAATTATAATTAGGGTTATGTTAAGATTTAGATTATTTTGACAATGAGATAAATCCGTCCACAAAATCACCTAAACCTTTCACAAGGTCAAGTAAACGTCCCCAAGGTCATCTACAAACGTCCGTCAACAAGATCATCTAAACATATCGACCAGAAGGTCACTTACATTCCCCTTCTGCATCACCGCAATGCCACATACACACAGGTCTTTACACAAGGTCACATACACACAGGTCTTTCCACAATGTCACATACACACAAGTCTGTCCACAAGGTCACATACACACAGGTCTTTCCACAAGGTCACATACACACAAGTCTGTCCACAAGGTCACATACACACAGGTCTTTACACAAGGTCACATACACACAGGTCTTTACACAAGGTCACATACACACAGGTATGTCCACAAGGTCACATATACACAGGTATGTCCACAAGGTCACATATACACAGGTATGTCCACAAGGTCACATATACACAGGTATGTCCACAAGGTCACATACACACAGGTATGTCCACAAGGTCACATACACACAGGTATGTCCACAAGGTCACATACACATGTATTTCTAGAACCCCCACAATTTTTTTTTCCAATACTTCAATAATAAAAATATCTGCATGAATGATCTCAAAAATGATTGACTAACTGTTGTTTTTTTTTTTTTTTTTACAGTGGTTAATTTCAATCCAGAATTTTTCTCTAGCTTCGAAATGTTCGTAAATTGAAAGTTGACGGATAATTCCCAGCACCTCAGCGGGCATTAGGGTACATATGTCAGGTAGGTCAAGGTAGTCGGTGTTTACAAGATGGCGGCTAGATTTCGCGAGATGAATATTTTCACAAGACGGGCGGACTAGACAGAGCCACAAATACTCCGTCTGGAGAGTTCAGAAAACAAATACAAGATGGTCTACAGGGGTAGGTAACTCACACAATAGTTCTTGGCGTGTTTAGGGATTGGTTCTAGCTTAGTGTATACATGATCCCGAATTCAGGGACCTGAGGAACTGGGATCTAGGGATAGGGGGTCTAGTAATTAGGGAACTGTTTACCAGGGACCTAGTAATCAGGGACCTGGGTATCTGGGACCTAGTAATAGGGACCTATTGAGGGTATCTGGAACTTAGTAATTAGGGACCTATTGAGGGTATCTGGGACCTAGTAATAGGGACCTGTTGTGGGTATCTGGGATCTAGGAATTAGGGGCCTGCTGATCAGGGACCTAGTGTTCAGGGATCTGGGTGTTCAGGAATTGTACAATTGTGTACGGAAGTAACTACGCTCTAGCTTACACGATGAGAACTACATTTATTTATAAAAAAAAAAGATGGAGATAGCAGGGCTTTTAAAAGACATGGGCTCAGTGGCAATAGTATAATGCTACTTTTTGGTGGTGGGGAGGGTAAGAGATGTATTATATATGGTGTGTTGGAAGTCGAAAAAATCCAAATGGTATTTTAACCCTCCTATTTGTACCGAAGTGTAATGCGATAAAAGTACCAAAAACTAATGCGATAAAAATTAAAATGTATTATTGTAGCACTCACTTTAGTACCAAAAACTAATGCGATAAAATGTGATATTCTTACACTACTAATAGTATCAAATTCTAATGCGATAAAAGGTGGTATTCTAACATTACTATTAGTACCAAAATCTAATGCGATAAAATGTGATATTCTTACACTACTAATAGTATCAAATTCTAATGCGATAAACGGTGGTATTTAACACTATCACTAGTACCAAAACCTAATGCGATAAAAAGTGGTATTCATTAGTACCAAAAACTAATGCGATAAAAGGTGGTATTCTAACACTAGCGCTAGTATCAAAATCAAAGCGCAGAGAGTATGAGACGAAAAAAACAACAGAAAAGTCCAAGGAATCTCTTTGACCTTTTCACTGAGATGGCAGGAAATAAGACAGAGTCGATGTTATCAAGCCGTCGCCACCTCACGTTTTCCGCTGTTGTTTCTTTGTGGGTACCCGTGGAGGGGCGGTTTCAGACCTTCCCACGGTCAGCCCCCGGCACCCTCCCGCCCAGCCATGCAAAGAAAAATAAAGGAAACTTCTAGAACAACAAACGTACCCAGCGTGGAGAGATGGGTCTAGACTGTATTCAAAGGCGGGTGATATTTAGTGTGAGGTTTACCACAGGTGCTTAGCATAGTGTTTACGGTAATCAAAGGACACCAGAAAAACCATTAAATATCTGTCATTTTAAAGGGCTTTATGAAGCTTTTTATAAAAATGGTTGCAATTGAAAAATCTTTTAATACTTGTCTTTTTTACGAATTTAATCAAACTTTTATTTTATAAAAATCACAAACTGTTTATTAAAGCTTCAAAGATCTGTTATTTCACCTGGCTCATGATTTTTTTTTTCAAAAGCTCATAAAAGCTTAGATCCAGAAAAATAAAGGATAACAACGATTTTACCATAAACATGTGTAGGGATATTTAATCGTTATGATACTTTTTATTCAGAAAACTCAACCAATATTAAAAACATTAAGTTTCTATGTGTAATGTCTAAGTAAAGGCGGCTGGACATCGTGCTGATCACACTATCTCTTCAAGGTAACAGAAACAGATTAACTCTACTTCACTTGCCCTACGGACCGAAATGTGAACTTTACTTTTTACTTTTCTATATGTGATGAAATTTTAGAGTAAATTATATATTATATTGTCGAATCATGGGAATAAAATCATACCTGAAATTCTAAAGCGGCGATGCTCATTAAATGAGAACATAAAAATAAGACTGTTGTGACTTCTTGAGCGCAAAACATTACATCTACTTTGGGAAACTATAAGTCAACCCTTAGCAACCTGTTGGTTGCACAGTAAAATAACCCTTACCAACCTAGTGGTCTAAGGGGCAAATAAAGTAGGGCGCAAATGTATCTGAGACCACCGTATATGACCGGACAGTTTGGTAAAACAATATCCAGTTGCCATATCGTAAGTCAGGTACCTATTAGAGCTGGGTGTACTCAGGACCTTTCCGGGATCTGAACTAGCACCTTTCAGGTTACCAGTCATATACTCTACAATCCAACCACCCACCCGATTTTGTTTAAAAAAATTACATATTAAGGTTATGATGGCACAAACCAGCACACACAAAAACCCTGAAGTCAGGACCAAAAGCCAGCTAGGGTTGCCCGTCCCCCTCCCCCCAGCCAGTTAACGGCCCAGGTTTACACCACTTCCGGTGATTAGACCGGTGCCCGAGAACAAGGGCACCGGCGCTGATGCCAAACGATGCAGCTCCAACCAATCCAAGATGGCGCGGGTTTAAGGTTAGACACATTATGTACGTTCGCCTGTATGACGGCGTCTTGCTAACGTTAGACACGCGTCGTCGCGTGTTCAGCTCAAAGATGCGTCCACGCGCACTTACACGCTTATACATACATGAGTATATGTACACAGTCACACGCTTACATACACACATGTTTATATATATACATATATATACATATATATATATATATATATATATATATATATATATATATATATATATATATATATATATATATATATATATATATATATATATATACATATATACATATATATATATATATATATATATATATATATATATATATATATATATATATATATATATATATATATATATATATAACTATGAAGAAAAGCGCGAGTCTCTTCCTAAATATTAGTAAAGGTGTAGATAAGTGACCAACGCTTTTCTTTACATTTTTTTTAAAAATAGTAGTGTACTATTATATAGGCCTATTTAAAGAAATTCATGAATTTTCTCCTTTTAGTGCATTATTACATAAATGCTTGTTATTAAAACGGTTTTATGCATTTTTTCCGCACACAACTTTTTCCGACTGTCGGAAAACAATTTTTTTTCCGGCTTCTTGCTAACACAATGCTCCTCAGTACGTCATATCGGATCATTTCCGGCTACGCCACAGAACCGAAATCAGCCGTAAGAAACAAACTACAAATCCCCCCTAATCCTCCCCGCTGTCGCGACTCCGCGACCGTAAGCCGGTAACTAATCTCCTTCCTGCCGGCTCGCCGTACACCGCTCACGGCTCGCACACCAGACATAAACAACACATTTCTATCGCCCCAACTTCGCGCGACTAGTCCGCGGACGTACAAGAGAACACGTATTTTTTTCCAAGGGAGTTTATTATAATATCTTCTAGCGAGCCCGTGTGTTTTAATGGCCCGACGAGGTGCTAAGCGTGTCTAAGCCGTGTCCCTTATGGTAATGTGGCCGTGGATGGATGGATTAACTCTGATGGGCGTCCAAGCTTTATTACATTAAACGCAACTCCGCGGCTAGAAATAGACTATTGGGAATTCCCAGCGTGATTATGGTGTCGGAAATGGGTATTTTTATACTTCTTACACAGTTCTCGTTAATATATGCTCAAGAGTTACACACTTATATGAATGAAAGACGTAATTTGACCCCACGACATAAACCTACAACCTAACCACACCACCTAACCCGGCATCCGGATACGTCTATCTGCCTAGTGATCACTCTGCCTTACCACACCACACCGCCTCACCACACTTAATCACCATACCACATCAAACCACATCACATAACCTAACCAAACTATATAACCACACTACATAACCACACTATATAACCACATCACCTAACCACACTATATAACCACATCACCTAACCACACCACTTAACCACACCACCTAACCACACTACCTAACCACACCACTTAACCACACCACCTAACCACACCACTTAACCACACTACCTAACCACACCACCTAACCACACTACATAACCACACCACTTAACCACACCACACCGCACCTCCTCGCCACACTACATAACCACAGCACCTAACCACACTACATAACCACACTACATAACCACACCACCTAGCCACACTACATAACCACACTACATAACCACACCACCTAGCCACACTACATAACCACACTACATAACCACACCACTTAACCACACCACACCGCACCTCCTCGCCACACTACATAACCACACTACATAACCACACTACATAACCACACTACATAACCACAGCACCTAACCACACTACATAACCACACCACCTAGCCACATTACGTAACCACACCACTTAACCACACCACCTAACCACACTACATAACCACACCACTTAACCACACCACACCGCACCTCCTCGCCACACTACATAACCACAGCACCTAACCACACTACATAACCACACTACATAACCACACCACCTAGCCACACTACATAACCACACTACATAACCACACCACTTAACCACACCACACCGCACCTCCTCGCCACACTACATAACCACACTACATAACCACACTACATAACCACACTACATAACCACAGCACCTAACCACACTACATAACCACACCACCTAGCCACATTACGTAACCACACCACCTAGCCACATTACATAACCACACCACCTCGCCACAATACATAACCACACTACATAACCACAACACCTAGCCAACCACATAACCACACCACCTAGCCACACCACATAACCACACCACCTAAACACACCACATAACCACACCACCTAACCACACTACATAACCACACCACCTCACCACACACTTTACAACACAATACACAGGACAATGACCTTGCAGTAATTAAACTCCAATAATCTTATGCTCATTAAGATCGACGTCTAGACAACGTCAGTAGATAATTATTCCTTGAGAAACTTAATTATAAAGCTAAAAATGTTTTCCAGAACAACCAAATCTAACTAATTACCTCAGTTTTTGTCAAAAAGCAATTAGCTCTTAATTGAAACGCCATAATTTAAATACAAATTTTAACAGTATTATTACGTCACTTCCTTGAGTACAATTCTAACATCCGGTCAGTTCACCAATAAAATATGACTATTGTTTTTTAGGAGACATGTAACACGTCAGGGGGGTGGGGGTAAATATTTCTTTAATTAGTTGATCAGCTGTGGATTATCGCCCTGCTAATTAGGGAGCCGCTAATCAGTTTTAGCACGTGATCTGACAGTGTATGGTGCCAGGACAATTTTTCTTAATTTTTTTTTTTAAATCTTCATATTTTTTTTCTTTTTACGCCTCCATTTTGCTGAGCCATCAATTTTGACGGAGGGTGCGTGGGTCGGGGGGGGGGGGGGGAAGAGAATTTTTCAAACATTTTTACCTACATAATGATAATGTAACAATATTCTAAGCACTGGTACATGTCTACACAAAACTTCGTATTTTCAACTTAATCCTTATTTGAAATGCGAGAATTTCTTTCTGTTTCTCTATTGTGAGCTTTTGAAAGGAGAGTTTAAAAATTCAACGGATTGATTTCAATATCTGCTACCACCCTAGTAGGAAAACGATAAACGTATTTTTGTAAACTGGTATACACATGTGTGGTATACTTTTGATAAACAAATGTTGATTGCTGTGTTTTGTACAAAGTCTGAGTTTTGCAAGTATCTTTAGGTATAGATGTGTTTGTTGTACATTGGAATTCATGTTTTTGATACCCTATACTTCTCTGTAAAATTATAACGTATGTCGAAGCAGTACTTAACATACAGAGAACAATAAGTATAAACTAAATTTTAAGAAACGCAACTTTGCGTTGATCTAACCATACATTTTCATCATCATGGGTCATACACAAATATTATTTCTTCTGATGTGGCCTATCAAAAAATTTAAAAAATTGTGCGTTTTTCGTGTCATAATACATTGTTGCAGCTATAAATAAAACACGCACTCCTTTTTGTTTCTATTGATTATAGTAACCATATTGACAATATGTCGAAATATTGTATTTTTAAAAATGATATATTTATTACTAGCTGCATCCCGTGCTCCGCCACGGTAAATCTTTTTAAAATATACCAACTTTGGAACAGAACAAAACAAACAAAAACACATCACAAACACAAACAAAACACAACCACAACACAACCACATTACAACCACAACACAATCACAACACAACCACAACACAACCACAACCACAACACAACCACAAAACACCCACAACACAACCACAAAACAACCACAACACAACCACAATACGACCACAACACAACCACAACCACAACACACGGTAAATCTTTTTTAAATGTACCAAGTTGGGAACAGAACAAAACTAAATACAACACAAACGAACGCAAAGAAAAAAAAACGAAAAAACAAACACAACACTCATAACATAAACACAATTTAAATACAATCATAAAGGCATATTGCTCACAGTCTAGCCCGTAGCGCCAAATCGCGCCCTTTCCGGTGATTTGCACCCCCCTCAAACTTTCGATTTGCACCCCTGTCCCCCCGCCCTAAAACTTTCGATTTCCACCCCCCCCCCCCCCTCGCGCAATTTTTTCCAACCCACTTTGGCGCCCCCTAAGGTCGGCACCCGGGGACATATGCCCCCCCCCCTCGCTACGCCTCTCCTATAAAACCCGAAAGATAGAATAATAATTAGAAAACTGTATAAATAATAGGCAGTATCTATAATATCCGTGTTTTACCTACAATATTTCACTTTATCCATTCACGCATTTTTTTTCCAGTACTTTAAATTTTAAAAATTTACAATAGAGTTTCATAACTAAAACCATTGCGCACCTGATGAACGTGATGACGCGTCTATAATAGTGCTGAATAGTTGATTCAAAATTATAAGTAATAAACAGTAGGGCCTACATTCAGTGAATAAAATAAATAAAAGATTGCCTTTTATCAATCCATGCTAATTATAATTTTCTAACAATAATTTACTCTTACACATCCGGATAATTTGCATTCACATTTTGCTAATTATATTATTGCAACACTAATTCCTTCTATGACGACCGTATATTTGCATTCACATTTTTTATTAGCGTGAATTTAATGTATTTTTAAATTACCTCTTTTGTCAAAATTAGAAAAAAAGAGTTATATTAATTTGATTTTTCTACCCTACTGTTATTATGTTAATAAAATGTATCCACTTTTTCTGGGAATATTAAAGAAAACTATATTTGACATTGATCCTTTTAATATGTTTTAGCAATGTGCGTGTATTTAATATTCTCTTTACGTTATGCAAAATTGTACAAACAGTGGAAATTATAAAATAGCTCTATGCCGCTATATAAACAAACCCTACTCTAATACTTATAATAAGACACTGCGGTGCACTGAAAAGCACAGCATGGTGCGTAGTTTACTTTTATAGTCCCAAAATCTATAGCGATGACGGACGGAAGGAAGGACACGCTCAGCCCGATTATATTATAGACTAGCTGCATCCCGTGCTCCGCCACGGTAAATCTTTTTTAAATGTACCAACTTGGGAACAGAACGAAACTAAACACAACACAAACGAACGCAAAAAAAAAACACAAACGAAAAAACAAACACAACACTCATAACAAACACAATTTAAATGCAATCATATAGGCATATTGCTCACAGTCTAGCCCGTAGCGCCAAATCGCGCCCTTTCCGGTGATTTGCATCCCCTCAAACTTTCGATTTGCACCCCTGTCCCCCCGCCCTAAAACTTTCGATTTCCACCCCCCCCCCCTCGCGCAATTTTTTCCAACCCACTCTGGCGCCCCCTAAGGTTGGCACCCGGGGACATATGCCCCCCTCCCCCCCCCCCCCCCCCTCGCTAAGCCTCTCCTATAAAACCCCTAGCTTGTCCGCAAATCCGCAAACCGAAAGATAGAATAATAATTAGTAAACAGTATAAATAATAGGCAGTATTTAAAATATCCGTGTTTTACCTACAATATTTCATTTATCCATTCACGAATTTTTTTTTCCAGTGCTTTAAATTTTAAAAACTTACAATAGAGTTTCATAACTAAAACCATTGCGCACCTAATGAACGTAATGACGCGTCTACAATAATGCTGAATAGTTGATTCAAAATTATAAGTAATTATAAGTAATAAACAGTAGGGCCCACATTCAGTGAATAAAATAAATAAAAGATTGCCTTTTATCAATCCATGCTAATTATAATTTTCTAACAATAATTTACTCTTACACATCCGGGTAATTGGCATTGACATTTTGCTAATTATATTATTGCAACACTAATTCCTTCTATGACGACCGTATATTTGCATTCACATTTTTTATTAGCGTGAGTTTAATGTATTTTTTAATTACCTCTTTTGTCAAAATTAGAAAAAAAGAGTTATATTAATTTGATTTTTCTACCGTACTGTTATTATGTTATTGAAATGTATCCATTTTTTTCTGGGAATATAAACGAAAATGATATTTGACATTGATACTTTTAATATGTTTTAGCCGTGTGTGTATATTTAATATTTTCTTTAAGTTATGCAAAAGAGTAAACACAGTGGAAATTATAAAATAGCTCTATGTCGTTATATAAACAAACCCTACTCTAATACTTATAATAAGACAATGCGCTGCACTGCAAAGCACTACATGGTGCGATGTTTACTTTTATGGTTCCAAAATCTATAGCGATGACGGAAGGAAGGACTGACACACTACTTGCCCGATTATATTATAGATAGTAACCATATTGACAATATATCGAAATATTGTATTTTTAAAAATAAT
Source organism: Physella acuta (assembly GCF_028476545.2). Classification (NCBI taxonomy): domain Eukaryota; kingdom Metazoa; phylum Mollusca; class Gastropoda; family Physidae; genus Physella; species Physella acuta. The sequence goes on along the minus strand of NW_026731981.1, from coordinate 53,217 downwards.
ATTGCTTTTCATGTTTTAATGTTTTTACTAAAGTGGATTGTTAAAACAGCTGTGTGAAAAAGCCTACGATTGTCGAATAAAAATATCGGTGTGGTAGAATGTCTCCAGTGATGCTACGTGATCTTGAATAAAATAATTTCAACTTTGTAAATGTCCTCACGTATTTACTAATAACATTTAAGGGTTGTTTCCTTGTATCTGATTGTGAAGACGAAAATAATGTCTTGTAAAATGCAAATAATTACTTCAGGTAAATAGGTTGGTACACGAATGGAATAGAACTCGCGCCTTTCAAATTCTTGAAGCCGACTCACTATCGACTTAGCCAGCTGCAAAAGTCTATATGACACCCCAACATTTGGACTGAATTAGAAGCTGGCAATTATTGTGTACCGACCTTGTTTACGGCTGTATTTATCTGGCCAGATAGGTGGGTGAGGCCTCGACGGGTAACACCTGCGCCGGGGCTGTGGCCCGAGGGGATTTGATAACACACAACACCTGACACACAGACTTGCCACATTGGCACGCCAGTGTTGTTTTGCTTCAGTGTAAACAGGGGAAACAATACATATGTCATCTTAGGGGGGGGAGGGGGCTATCCGGTTTTCTTTTGCAATTATTTTTTTTTTTGCAATGTAGACATGCAAAAACAAAGCAGCGACGACAGACAAGCATGACAGCAAGACGGATAGCATGATTAAAATGCTGACAATGGTTTTTTGTTTAAAACTCCATATCTATTGTTGTAGTGTTGTTGATAGGCCTATATGAATGAGGGGAGGGGAGACTAATCTGATTTAGTTATGTAGACTAGGAGGTGTGGACATAACTCTGGCTATCAACACGACTAGAATTTTTAAAAAATAATTTCCTGATTTTGTTTTCGAACACTATTCTAATATCTAAAACATTATAATGATACTTTTCCCTTTTTCGTCAATCAAACAAATTAGCAATTTTCTGGTGCAGTTTTTTTTTCTCAATTTTTCATTCAACATTACCCAAAAAAAATAGTTATTTCTTTACTTTTCATATAACGTTTCCCCCAAAAATCAGGTGTTTCTTTCCTTTTCCTGACATATTACCCAAAAAAAAGTTGTTTGAAAACACGAGATCATCAAATATCTTTTATTTTTGTAAGCTAACACCTTAATCTGGTTTTCATTAAACGGCATGTGTTAAATAATAGCCTAGTCGTTCGTATTTCATCAGCTAAATGTGCGTAAATTATCTCTGTAATAATACTGGTGGAGTTTTTAATACCTCGACCAATATTTTCTATCAGCCATTTTTTTGTTCTATACCAGGGGTCTCCAAACTTTTCAGTCCGAGGGCCGCATTAACTATCAAATTTCAGTTCGGGGGCCAGTTTCTTCCAGGCATGTCTTTGATTTTTCTGGGCAAAGTTCCTCAGCCATCACCAACAAACGTTTTTCCGTGGACAAAATATCTCCGCGGGCCGGATAAGAGGACCTCGGAAGCCGCATCCGGCCCGCGGGCCGTAGTTTGGAGACCCCTGTTCTATACCATAGGTCAGATTAAAAATCTGCTTTTAAAAATTCATAAACCATCAAGTTAAAATGACGATGTTCCATCGATTTCTCAAGTGCGTAAAAGCCAATTAATATTTCACAACTCATTATTTGTAACTTATTTTACACGCGACTGTCTCATTACACATTTGCACTCACATTTTGTTTTGTTTAGGTATTATTTTTTTACACAGAAAAAAAAATTATTAGCATTTTAAGATGCTAAACTATAAATTTGGTATTGGTGTAAAGCAAATATTCTCCATAGTAAACTCATAGTTTTGGGGTGAAATATTAAAAAACTAATTAAAAAATTACTAATTACTGCAGAAAGTGAATCGAGATCTTAAAATTAAAATAAACACACTACCCGCGTCCATATGGCCTGGTATATAAACAACCCCCCCCCCCCCCCCCCGCCACTTTCCCGACATAAATGTTCACAGTTCATGTATTTGTTTACCATTCAAGCATGACGACCGATGACCACAAAGTCACGCGTCACTTTGCACATTGCAATAAAACCAAATGACAAATTGAAAGGGTTGATTAAATAAAAGCATTTAAAAACAAAGCACAGATAGGCCCATTACAGCACCAATCCTGGTGGCCCACCGGAATTTTTTTCAAAGGACCGCCGGGTTTTTATTTCTAACGGCTCGGTTTTTTTTTTTTTTTTTTTTTTTTTTTTTTACAAAAAGCCTACCGGAATTTATTTACTAAAGGCCCGCCGGAATTTTTTTTTACTAAATGCCCGCGCGGGGATTTTTTTTTTCTTTCTAAAGGTCACCGGAATTTTTTTTTACTAAAGAGCCCCACCGAATTTTTTTCACTAAAGGCCCGCGAGGATTTTTTTTTTCTTCTAAAGGCATATTGGAATTTTTTTTTTTACTAAAGGGGCCCACCGGAATTTTTTACTAAAGACACCCCGAATTTTTTTTTTCACTAAAGGACCGCGGGTTTTTTTTTATTCTAAAGGCCCAACGGATTTTTTTTTATTACTAAAGCCTTGTCCCGGTGGTTGAGTCCACCCTGGTCGCCAACCACAGTTACCCCAAGGGCCGACACAGTTACCCCAGAGGCCGACACAGTTAACCCAGGGGCCGACACAGTTACCCCAGAGGCCGACACAGTTACCCCAGGGGCCGACACAGTTACCCCAGGGGCCGACACAGTTACCCCAGGGGCCGACACAGTTACCCCAGGGGCCGACACAGTTACCCCAGGGGCCGACACAGTTACCCCAGGGGCCGACACAGTTACCCCAGGGGCCGACACAGTTACCCCAGGGGCCGACACAGTTACCCCAGGGGCCGACACAGTTACCCCAGGGGCCGACACAGTTACCCCTGGTGCCGCACCACACGAGAACACAGTTACCCCAAGGGCCGACACAGTTACCCCAGGGGCCGACACAGTTACCCCAGGGGCCGACACAGTTACCCCAGAGGCCGACACAGTTACCCCAGGGGCCGACACAGTTACCCCAGGGGCCGACACAGTTACCCCAGGGTCCGACACAGTTACCCCAGGGGCCGACACAGTTACCCCAGGGGCCGACACAGTTACCCCAGGGGCCGACACAGTTACCCCAGGAGCCGACACAGTTACCCCTGGTGCCGCACCACACGAGAACACAGTTACCCCAAGGGCCGACACAGTTACCGCAAGGGCCGACACAGTTACCCCAGGAGCCGACACAGTTACCCCTGGTGCCGCACCACACGAGAACACAGTTACCCCAAGGGCCGACACAGTTACCCCAGGGGCCGACACAGTTACCCCAGGGGCCGACACAGTTACCCCAGGGGCCGACACAGTTACCCCAAAGGCCGACACAGTTACCCCAAAGGCCGACACAGTTACCCCAGAGGCCGACACAGTTACCCCAGGGGCCGAACTGTTCTAAAAATACGAACATCATCAAGCAGCTTAGATCAGTACTCACTCACAAACAGGTCAAGTCTTTATGCCCGCACGTGTTCCTAATTCACAAATACGACACGTGACTCCCGTACCGGGGGTAATGAGTTTTTTAATCCGCCTCTTTAATGATCATAAACGTTGAAGTTATTTAAAAAAAAAATCAAGTCTATTACTTTAATCCGTCCTCTTGGCGGCCATAAACACAAAAGTTGTTTTTAAAAAAAATTAAATCTTTCGTTTTAATCTTGAAATATGAGCTTTAAATAATTGAAAAATGAAAGCCGATAGTGCTGGGTACTATTTCAGGCTGAGTATCCTCAGCTGCTCCAAGCATTCAAGTGTGAGCGTTAAGTGACAGCGTGACCTGGTGAGTAATTCGTAATTCAAGACGGAAAAATTCACTTCACACAAGTTGAATGGAAAATTGAATTCTTTGATTTAAAAAAAAACAAAAAACTTAAGGCTTCTGACAGATACTTCTCATTAAATATTGATGTAATACACAATGTAAGACTCTTTTGTGTATTGATTGTCTGTGTAAAGTAGATATACACACATCGTGTACGTCATGCAACAGTTACACTCTACTTCACCTACTTCTATGTCGAACTGCAGTCAAAGAATTGTGGTACGACCTCGTGCATTCACCCGCTAGTACTCACTAACTCTTAAGTCTGCCGGAATTCCCTGAGTCCACCCAGCTCTAATGGGTACCTGACTCACGTTTACGAAAGTAAATGAGGCTGGGCACATTGCTAATCACACTATTCCATTATTGGTCGTGGTCCAGAAACATGAACTCTACTACATCTGCTTTATATCGCTAGGTCTAAATAAGAAAGACGTGTATTATAATACATCACAGAAAACAATTTCATTTTTCCCATCAAACACGTGATGTTTACAACTCACAAATATGGTCATTAGATCGTGGTAACAAAATAACTTTAGCTTAGGGCTGACTCGCCCTGAAATAGCAGTATCTTTTAAATACTAATGACTGAAAAGTATATTTTTATTTCATAAAAATGCCGGTTTTCTTGCTAGTAGTGAAATATTAGCATTCAAAACCCGAACGGTAAGATCACTTTTGGCAGAACACGTCCTTTAAATACGGTTATCGGGCTATACATTTTTTTTTAAATACATATATTTTAAAGCTAAACATTGAAAGTGTCAGGTATTATCAAAGTTTTGATTTTTTTAATCAAGTCAAGCTAGTGCCCTGACCATCTCTAAGCCTGAGAACAAAATACGAATAGCGGGCATCTGTTTGAGGTATCAAAATCACGAACTTCTTTTTTTTTTCGGTTTATTATCCAGCCCAAACTCGAATATATTGTTTCTTTAAGATGGATTCTTAACCCACGATATCAATAAGCCGAGAGTGATCTCCCCTAAACTTTCTCGAATATTCTTATATAACTTGAAATATAGACATGATTTTTAATTTCTTAAACTTTTAAAAATAGAATAGAATCTCATAGAAAAAAGAATTGCGCACCAAGCGAACGCCAAAACAAAATGTGCATAATAGTGCGCAATATTATTAGTACTTTATAAATTTACATGCGTTTTTTGAGAAATCGAAAATAGCGTAAATTAGTACTTCCGGTCAATGGAAATTACTCAAAATTTGATAGAAGGCGGGGAATTAGATCTTTTACTTACATGTGAAATTTCATTTATCTATCTGAAATAGTACTCAAGTTATAGGCTTTTGAAAAATTCAAAGTAGAAAAAATACCATTTCCGGTTATCGGAAAACGCTCAAAAGTTGATCAGGATCTACGATTTTGATAATATACTTATATATGAAATTTCATCAACCTAGCTGTAACGGTTCTCAAGTTATCGTATTTACACACAGACAGACAGACACACAGACATACGGACAAGATTGCAAAATTATGTTTTTCCGTATCAGTGAGGTGTAAAACGTCGAGATTTGTAAAAATCTCGATTTTTTTTTTGCACGATTACAAGACTTTCTCTATACGAGAAAGTATAAAGAAACCTGCTGATTTTTTTAAAGCTGGAAAGAAAACAGGACCATCAGACAGGACTTAAAAAACCTCCCAGAAACGAAGACCACGTTGAATGACCTGGGACTCAAAACGTACGGTAAAATGAAACGGGATGTTTATCTCTTTTGGCGAAAGGCGAAAAAGTCAAGTCAAATTATCTGGCCATAAACTACATAATATTTACTGCTCAATAAAACTTGTTTCGTCGTCTTAATTATAATAAAACCCGGTTAGCTTATTTTAAGGAAAAAAATTGACCGAAATTTTTCCGGGCTGTTTAGGTTAATTAGGTAGGAAATAAAGAAATAGAACCTTGTCTTTCATTATGGTTAATTTTTTTAGTTTAGCGTTGGTAAGTTTATGACATAGTCTTCAAACATAGAAAGTAGTATTTGTTTAAAAATATAGCTCATTATATTCCTGAAAAAATGAACATTGGGAAAAAAAAAACTTAGCGTTACGTAGGGACTTTTGTTTTTCTTGCAGTTAAAAAAAAATTAACAAAGATTCAGTTAATTCAAACTATCAGATGTTAGCATGCTGATGGAGGTTTAAAAATACCTCACCACGTAATTACTAATTAAATCTAGAATTGATTATCAACACACTCCAGGTTACGAATAAACGAATCAAATCTATGTGTACATTAGGTCAGGAGATATGTGTACTTATCTAGTTGTCATTGGAGAATTGGGGGTGGGGGTAGGTGGAGGGGGAATCAGACTCCATTCTGTGTGACGTCAAGGGGTACAAGTGCCGCCTTATCAACTTGTTCAATTTCAAACACGGCTCCAAACAGCGCTCATATCTCACGCGCTGAGCGGCCCCGCTTCGAACACTTGTCTATCTCAGCAGATGGCTTTGTTAAGGGCCCATGCAGGTTGTGTATACCACGGGTAATGGGCACGGCCGAGATGGGTATCGTGGGGGTTAGGGTCAGGTTTAGGGCTAGATGAGAAAAACGCCAGCTGTGATTGTTTGTGTTGTGTCGACGTTTGGGCGGCCCCACCCCAGTTCAGGGGGGTGAGCCAAAACATCTTTATTAGTAGGATGACTTCTTTTTTTTTAATTTCAAGTGACATGTTTTTATTACAAGTGAATTATTTTTATTTTCAGTAATTTGTTTTTGTTTTAAATAACTTGTTTTTGTTTTAAGTGACTTGTTTTTATTTTAAGTGACTTGTTTTTATTTTAAGTGACTTGTTTTTATTTTCAGTGACTTGTTTTTCCCACAAGAATAACTTGTTTTTAGATGACTAGTTTTTCCGAGAATAACTTCCGTTTCTAGAACGACTTGCTCTATTAGAATGACTTGTTTTTATTTCAAATGACTTGTTTATATTTTCAGTGTAACTTATTTTTCCCCCCGATTACTTGTTTTCATTTTTAAGAATGACTTGTTTATTTCCCCAGAACTATGTTTTTTAGAATGATTAGTTATTTCTTATTATTATCTTTTTTTTTAGGAATGACTAGTTTTTCTGAGAATAGCTTCCGTTTCTAAAACGACGTGCACTTTTAGAATGACTTGTTTTTCCCGATATTACTTCCTTTGCTATTTACGACGATTTTTTTCTCCCAGAAGAAAAATAAACTTCGCAAATCATCAGAAACAGTTTCGGGGGTGGGGGGGGGGGGGATAAATTGACCGTATCGTAAATGACGCCCAATGCCATGGAAATAAATCCAGCGTTATTGAGTCCTACACGCGGCGATGTCTATCACACAGCCGTCGGAAACAAAGATGGTTTGATCAGAATCACCATCAGCAGGACGGGCTGATGGTAATCAACCATCCACCTGACCTATGAAACTGGCCAGGTTTCAGGTTTGTCACGTTTCACATTTGCCAGGTAAACCTGTCAGAGCGAACGAGAAGGGCTGGAGTCCTCTCGATAGCGTCTACTTTCTCTTGGTATGACGTGACGATAGCAATCGGGAAATTAAAATCCACTTTCATGCTCCATGTATATTCTTCAATCTCAGGTTACATGCACAGTTTATATATATATATATATATATATATATATATATATATATATATATATATATATATATATATATATATAGTTATTAGAAACATTCTTAGATGAAAGGCTTAAGTCAATGTTATGTACCTGAGTTCACTCAGCTATAATGGGTACCTTACTTGAGGCGGGAGAAAAAGGGCGAAGCTGACAACACTATATCATCTCAACACCGAGTTCCACACAAGTTATTTGACTACATTCTAAACCATACAGCATTAGATTTTAAAGTTGTATTTACACACATCACAACTGTGAGTTATTGAACCGATTTATCATAAGTCAGATTTAAAAAAAAATAAAAACTTTCCAAACTGATAACTTTTAATGTCATGTGGTTTGAGGTAATAAAATACTCTTCTAAACCACATCCCGATGTTATATTTTAGCCGGTGTTAAACGAATTTCACCACCTTATTTATTTATCCCTTTCATACCTTACAGAAGCAACGCTGAAATCCGCTCAAAGCTATTGCGCAGTCTAAACCCTCACGTATAAGCTACCTGTATTTTTTTTACCTTCACATTTCCATGCAAAGGTGCGTGAGAACTGGCAGCTAGACCTAGCTGTACCAGCGGGTGCGCTACCTGTTACTGAAGGCGACTACCTGCGCCCACAGGTAAAAGGCGAGGGGGGGGGGGGGGCGGGGGGGGGGGGGGGCGGGTAGGTTATATCATCCGATGCTCAAGATACACGAGGTATTTTATTTTTTTTTAAAAGTGCGTTCCCACACTGTAAGGTAGGCACCAGTGGTAGGGAAACAAAATTACACCTTCCATTACACAAAGAGGTATTTGTGTTTGGAGCGGCTCCAGTCATTTCGTCAATAGAAGGAATTTTTTGTCATGCTCTTGATTTTTTTTTTCACTTTTAAACTAGCGTGTTGCACTCGGATCATACTGCTTTATTTCTCTCTCTCTCTCTCTCTCTCTGTCTGTCTGTCTGTCTCTCTCTCTCAATATATATATATATATATATATATATATATATATATATATATATATATATATATATATATATATATATATAGCGGTAGAGAGCTAGACTGCTAACCCGAAGTCGTATCCGGGTTCAAGTTAGTAGAATATATGTCCCTGAGTTCACCCAGCTCTGATGGGTACCTAACTCACGTTACGGCTAAAGGCGGCTTAGCATAGTGCTGACCCAACTATCCCTTCATATGCCGAGGTCTCTGAAGCAGATGGACTCTACTTCATCCGCCCCATGTGTCGTGGACACGAAATGGAAAATATGATATACATATGTGTATAACGCTATGCTGAATATCGAAATGACCAAAGACGTTGTTCTGTACTATAAAAAAACAACACATAAGCGTTTTGTGAAGGGGTAAGTTGACAAACATAAACGTCGTAACCTAAAACATACGTATCTTCTGAATGTAAATTTTCAACTAAAAACAATCTATAAAATAAACACTATATACACTTATATTCTGGTTTAAAACTTAGATTGAAAATCTGTTAAAAAAGATAAAATGCGCTATATTATTTTTATCTTGATTAATCGTTTATTATTAAACTAACGACATGTTTGTTATAATCATGATCCTGCTGAAGGAATTTGGCTAATACATATTTCGACGAAGATATATCGTCGAAACTAAAACCATTTTTGCTTGTTTTTATTTATATTTTTTTTTTACTTTCGAATTTCTGTCTGCAGTTAATTTGATATTTGACAAATAGAAATTTCCAACATCCCACCCATGAAAAAAAAAAAAAAATAAATATTTTTCTTTAAAAAAAGACGCATCAACAAAGCAACAAACAAACGAACACACCAACAGACGGGAGAGTTAAGTTGAGCGAACATAAATATTGAACTATTTTGGGCCGGCTAATCACCGTTATCTCGCTCACTTACCGCGAGCTTTTTAAAACAAGGGCAGATAATTCACTTACGGTTTTAAAAAATATTTATTTTTAAACTCCCCTGACTCGACAGGGTATGTTTTAGATTTTAGAGTTAGTGTAAAAAAAAAATGAAAATAGTCAGTTTTTTTTCTTCGCTCATAAACAAATAGACTTATTTTAAAATTAATTTGTTAAGAAATACTACTAAAGCGAACTTTTTGTTTTTGTTTTAAATAATAGCATAGAAAATCTCAAGTGTTCCTAAATTTAAAATTGTGGCTTATAAAAGTTATCTAAAGCCAACTTCCCACCCCCACCCCCACCCCCGCGACTTACTATTTACAGGTGCAGATGTCAAGATTTATGTTACCTAAAAGAGCTTTTGTCGCACACACCCAAAAATGTAGCCAGATTTTTTATCTGTTTTTTTTTTACTCAAGTAACTGTTTAATGTAATAAAATACGGGTACAAAATGAATCGGGTAAATCCGTAAATACAAATACAGATCAAACATTTGTATGGCTATTGTGCGCGGGTCGGGTCGTAAAATATCTGCAAACACCCAAAGAAGGACTGAATTGATGGTTCTGTTTGCGGTGCAGAGACCAGATCTAGTGTGTGACCTTGACTGCGCGAGCTGATCAAATATGCATACCGTAAAAGACACGGTGCCGGTTGCATTGAGACGTGTCACGTGATTAGGTAGATACACAAGAAGTACATGGGGCCTTGGCGACGGTGTAGGATTAGATGTGGGGGGGGGGGGGGTCTTGGGTGGGAGAAGGATGGGGATGGGAATTGGGGGGGGGGAATTAGGGGGGTGGACTGGGGGGGGGGTAGGACAAGCAGTAAAAAACATTATAGAAAAGAGAGGGTGGGGGTGGAGATGGGTAACGCTGTCAAAGAGATGTGACACAATTTGTGAGATTTGGTGTGTGTGTGTGGTTAGGACAAGCAATGACAATTTTATAAAATAGGGGGGGGGGACGGTGATGGGTAACGATATGAAAGAGGTATGATGCAATGTGGAAAGTCTGTGTGTGGCGGGGGAAGGGGGGTAGTGACCCATTTCGGCGCCCGGGGCGAACTATCAATGTCGGCCCTCCCCCCATCTATATTATACTTATTCATGTTTGTGAACACCCCCCCCCTCGCTTTCCTAGTTGAAAAGGTCACTAGCTTTTTGGATTTGGTGCCACACTTTGACTCAGTGTAATTAAATACTTCAGCTTTTAGCGCCCTCTTAGGGTCGGCGCCACCGGCGCCTGCCCCACAGGCCCACCCCTAGCAACGCCACTGAGGGGTTATGACGAGGTAGAAGAGATGTGCTGAATTAAGGAGTAGGAGGGGAAGGGGACCATGCTGTTTGATGGTTATGCTAAAAAGTAAAGAGGGGGGGGTGTAGTGGAACGATGTTAGGGGGTTATGTTAAAATGTGAAAGGGAGATTATGTCATGCTACAAGATGGTAATGTTAAATAGATTCTAAAATAGAGAGGTTAGATACATACATGCCATGAAAGATGATCGCTGTATGTGTTTGTGGACTTAGGGCGAAGTGAAGAGTGGAGGATGTAGCCCCCCCCTCCCCCCCCCCCACAACATGTTTGCTGATAGATCAGGGCTGACTGATACAGGAGGTCTAAAAGTGTGGGGTCGGGAGGTTAATTGATTTGTGTTGGCGTAGATTAGGATTAACATAATGTAGGCGGATTAGGTTAAACAAGGTGTGACAGTGATAACGTTTTACAAGAGGCGGGGATGGAGTTGACGTATCAGTGGTGGGGTGGGGGGGGGCGGATGGGAGGGGTGGGGGGGGTAGGGGGGTAGGGTGTTAGGGGTGGGGGATGGAGGTGGGCAGTTGGATTGGGTGAGGGGTGGGCGGTAAGGAGGATGGGAGTTGGGAGTAGGGTGACGGGGTAGGGTGTTGGGGTGGGGGGTATGAGTGAGAAATTAGATGGGCGTAAGGGAGGGGATGAGCTGGGGGAGGGGGGGGATATGATTGAGACGAGTGGATTGCAGTAAAGGAGTAGAGGTAAGCGGTGGGGTAGTGGAGGTGGGTGAATAAAAGTCAAGCGAGTGGAAAGGTAGTAAAGTCAAATTACCCTTTCCAACCTGTCAACCCAAGGGGCAGGTGAAGTAGAGTTCACTTGTTTCTGCGACTTAGCATATGAAGGGATTGTAAGCCCAGCCGCCCTTAATTTCCCTAACGTTAAGTCAGGCACTCATCAGAACTGGGTGAGCTAAGGGACGTGCTACGACTTTAGCGAGGGACTCGAACTCGAGACTTTCAAGTTAGCAGTCGTGCACTCTACTATTCGACCACGCCGTTCCATTGGGAGTGAGGTGCGGGGGGGGGGGGGGAAGTGTAGGAATTTATTTATTTTTAAACAACCTCATTTTGACACATTGATCTTTTATTCTCGGTTCTTAGCACATTGGTATTGACAGAAACACAGACCGGCTACATCATTTCGATACATCAAATCGACTTCGCCAATCTTCTTAAATCACACACATGGTATCGAATATTTAAACCTGATTTATTGAGATAAACCGCTCCAGCAGATGTTGTTTAATAATAAATTTCTTCACTAACCCGTGATTTAAATTCAATGAACCATCAACTCATTTTTTTAAATGCCTTAGTCATACAACACCAAACTGTAAGGTAGTTGACTTTAAGTAACTTCCCCTTTTAGCATACACACCCGCGTATTTTAAATTTGACAAGGAATCGATTATTGTAAATCTACTTTTTTTTTTGTTCGAATGTAAAACGAGCGTTTTTCTTTGTTGAAAAATCGATGGGTTTTAAATTTTAATCGCTACATATTTTTTTTTTAAAATCTATATACTTGTAAGCTTTTAGTTTTTAACCAAACTAGAAATGGTATCAGTGGCGTAGGCAGGGGGGGGGTTATGACCCCCCCCCCATAGACCCCTCGGTATATATAAAAATTATGAGGGGGGGGGGGTGCAAATCGAAAGTTTGAGGGCGGGGGTGCAAATCGAAAGTTTGTCCCCGGGTAAAAATTGGAACCCCCCCCCCCCTTGAGACGATCCTGGCTACGCCACTGAATGGTATTGTTATAAGTAGCTGTAGTTAGCTGGTTCAAACAGAATCGTTTAAAAAAGCTGGGATAGTTCTGAACTGTAATATGTTCTTGTTTTGTGTCGTTGCTTTTTAAGTTGTGTTATGTTACTTTTTGAGGTTTTAAAATAATTACAAGCGTTGTTTGTTAACATTTAGTGTTATTGGTTTTAGGGTTGTTTGTTGAGTCTGTCGTCAGTCTGTCAGTCGTCTTAGGTCGAAACACTCGAGCGAAATTTCGGGCACTTCTAACAGACAGATTCGTATCAAAGTAGGCACGTGAGTCAAGACATGAAGACAATGCAATCTAACATTAAATTTGACTTAATTGGATGCCTAATTATTTATTTATTTTTATTTTTTTGATTTGCTTTCTTTGTCTAAATAGACAGCAGTTGTCTCTCCTGGAAGAGTTGCTGTCCCCAGCAGTCGAGCTTCGTTGGAATTCGAGACTTTTCAGTTCAGCAGCTATGAGCTTTACCGTCTATTTGTGTATGAAATAAGTACGTTGTTTAGCTTTCTCAGTGCAAAAAGTTCACCCTACTGCCATCACACTACATACCACAGCAACAACTCAAGGACAACTTCAGTGACCGCACTGATAACTCAAGCAGCCTTGATGATAACATTACTCACTTGCCTGATAACATTACTCAATAGGCTGATAACTTAAGTCAGTTTGTGGATGACATCTTTTTTAGTCAGCTAGTGGATAACATAACCTTAGTCATGTTGTTTATAACATAACTTTAGTCATATTGTTTATAAAGTAACTTTAGTCATATTGTTTATAACATAACTTTTGTCATATTGTGGATAACATAACATTTGTCATATTGTGGATAACGTAACATTTGTCATATTGCGGATAGCATAACTTGAGTCAACTTCTAAATACCATTAATTAACCTGCTGTAAGAAACTTTAAGAAATACATACCCGAGTTTACTATAAAAACAAGTTAATTAAAAAGTCTAGTGACAATTTTAGCGCAATTTCCTTATGTTATCTAAAAATAGCTCTGTCGTAGCGTAAATCAAGAGCAGGGTTAGTAAAACCATTGGTTAGTTATTAAAACGTTTTTTATTAAATAAACCTAACTACTAACTAAACTAAGCACCTTGAAATCAAGAGCAGGGTTATTAAAACCATTGGTTAGTTGAACTTGATTATCAACATGATAATCATTAAGATGATAGATCTCTACTTCCGGCATGTATATACAACCACACCACACGCGTCATCACGTTCAATAGATGCGTCATCGCGTTCCATGGCTGCGCCATCACGTTCAGTAGGCGCGCAAGTTAATTAAAAAAGTCTAGTGACATTTATGCGCAATTTCCTTATGTTATCTAAAAATAGCGTTCAAGCTAGAAGAGCGATCGGTTTGTAGGTGTTTATGTAATTTTAAAATTTGTGACCGAACGAGAGGATATTTTTGAAAACTTTCTTCGGCAATATTGTTCTAAATTATGGCAGGAATCGATTGGTACATGTTTCAAGTCGCTAAGTGGTCTGGTTGCCGAGATATGGGCCAAAAACTGCATTTTTTCGAGGTTTTTTGGCTTTTACGGGAAATACATGAAAGAAACCCGGAATTTTTATGGCCTATGCTCATTCTCGTAACTTGCTTAACATAATTGCTTTTGGAACTAGTCATCGATATTGCTTCGTTGAGGAGGAGATACGACTTAAAGCCCGGACACACATTCATCCATTCATTCATTCATCCATCCATCCATTCCCAGAAATGACGAGTTAATAAACGCAATTCTCCAGAATGGAAATTGCGCTAAAAATTAGCATGGCTCAAAAGTTATTTTATAAGCATTGAGCCTGTATTTATTATGTCTTCAGACGTTTTTCATCCTGTTAGAAGTCTTTTTCTATGATGCATAACAGTGCTATGGTTAATTTCTCTGATGTAGGCTAAATGATGTGGTTAGTTTATCTGATGTAGGCTGTGATTTCATTAATTTCTCTGATGTAGGTTGTTCTGTGGTTAATTTCTCTGATGTAGGCTAAATGATATGGTTAATTTCTCTGATGTTGTCTGTGAGTTGATTTATTTCTCTGATGTTGTCTGTCTTGTGGTTAAATTCTCTGATGTAGGCTAAGTGATGTAACATCTTCAAATCTCGCGAGAACCTGTTCGCCATAACGCGAGACTACCAGATGGCATCACCGACCTAAAAGAACCGCCTTACATACAGGTGCTCACCTTATGGGGGAGGGGGGGGGCGATTAGTAGCTTCAACACAGTGGATGGCAGAACTAAAACAGATGGGGTATAGCGAAACAGGACAGCTTGGGGTATAGTGAAACAGGACACATTGGGGTATAGTGAAACAGGACAGCTTGGTGTATAGTGAAATAGGAAAGCTTGCTGTATATTGAAATAGGACAGCTTGGTGTATAGTATAGTGAAACAGGACAGCTTAGTAGGGCAGGTTCAGATGGTGTATAGCGGTTCATAATTTTGATTGCAATTGCCTCAATTTTTAGTCTCTAGTGGGTCCCGAATTAAGTCTTCAATTGGCCTAACTTAGCCTTAAGTGGACCTACGCTTAGTCTTCAGTGGTCCCTAATAAATTCTCCAGTGGGGACCAAACTTAGTCTATAGTGGGCCCCTAACATAGTGGGCTCGAAACTTAGTCTACAGTGGGCCCCTGACGTAGCCTTCAGTGGGCCCCTAACGTGGTCTCCAATGGGCCCTTTACATAGTATTCAGTGGGCCCTAACTTTGGATCCAATGGGCCCCACAACTAAATCTCCAGTGGGCCCCTAACTTAGTCTGCAATAAGGCTTAGCTGTACTTTACATTTGGCTCAGCCTTAGCAAAAAGCCATGCGTATTTCCAGCCCCCCCCCCCACCCCACCCCCTCCTAGTTTCTCAAACATTAACCATTGATTTCACTCACGGGACTACTCTCGCATATTGTATTTTGTTCAAGGATGAAAGCCGAACCAACTTCTATTACTCGAAGCAGGAACAATCTGCTTAACTAAGTACAAACTGTTACAATTGCATCAAAGGACTTCATGTAGATGCTCAGGCTTTGAAGTCGGCTGAAAGAAAACTATTCAAAACGGAATGTTCTTTGCTTTCAAATAGTTGGGTGCATATTTTCCACTTCATAACGTTATGTGTAACGACTCATACATAGAAAGCTTTTCTACAACTCATGTTGGCTACTGGTGTTCTATGTACACACACGTGTATGTGTACGTGTACGTGTATGTATGCGTGTTTATTGTATGACTCACGGAATAATTTTATAATACATTTTACTTGGTCCCTGAATTGACTTGCGAATAATTAAATCATTAAATCGTTGTTGTGTTTAGCGCGTTTATTTTTTAAGACCTGATCACGAGATTAATTAACGCAATAAATAATTGTAATTACCTCTAAGATTGAGCTATGTTTACAGAAATAATTAATAGATGTGTTTGTATTACGTCAGTAAAGCTAGCTTTTAACATGAAACGATAAATTATGTAAGACTTAAAATAAAATTTGATAACAAATAGCTACAACAGCTCGTAATTTGTTGCGTCGTGATGTGTTTTGTATACGGCGTTTACACGTGCGACATGTATACTATACATGTGCGACATGTATACTATACATGTCTAGAAAACAGATTCGCGTTAAGTTAATTGATGAAGTTAATTGATGAGTTAAGTGATCAAGAAACCAGATGAACTCTACCTCCACTGCCATAATATGTAGAGTCCGAGAAGGGAAATTTAGACATCGCTCAATGTGAACGATGACGTCATTCAAGTACTCATCTAGACTGTGTACACCGTGCAGACGTCACTCACTGTGAGCCAATACGCCCGATATGTACTCATCTAGATGTTCAAGACATGGCATACGTCACAGACGATACAGAACGAGTTTGGATCCTACAGCCTAACTGTAGAAATATCGACCAAAATAAAAAAAAATAAACTCGGCTTGGAAGATTTTTTTTTTAATGCAGATAAAACAGATGAGATTGGTAGTAGAAGAGGGGTGGGGTGGGGGTGGGGTGGGGTCGCTGACTGAACGTTGGGGAACGTTTTTTGTACGTTCACTTTGAAAAAGGCGGGCTGTGGAACAGTCTGATGGAGATCTAAGGCTACGGTACCGCTTTAATGAGCGGCCAGATCAAATTGCGCCAGAGAAGTTAAAAAAGAATTTGAGGAAAGGTTCAAGACGCGTTTTTTTAATTTAGTTTCTTTGAGCTCGTATAAAATGGACGATAATCTAGCAGGAGTATAATATGTATAACCCTAGCTCGTATAAAATGGACGATAATCTAGCAGGAGTATAATATGTATAACCCTAGCTCGTATAAAATGGACGATAATCTAGCAGGAGTATAATATGTATAACCCTAGCTCGTATAAAATGGACGATAATCTAGCAGGAGTAAAATATGTATAACTCTAGCTCTCGTGAAATAGATGCTATTCTAGCACGAATAAAATAAGTGTAAATCTGGCTTGCATTTAATAAACGTAAATCAAGTTCATCCAAAATTGATATTTTAGCTCATATAATAGATGCAATTTTTACTCGTATAAAACATATGTAGTTCTACATGATATAACAAAGATGTACATGTTAGCTTAAATAATATTTATAGTCAGCAACTACATGTAGATTGGGACGGCGTTGCCTAGCGGTAGAGAGTTGGACTGCTAATCCGAAAGTCTCGAGTTCAAATCCGGGTTCAAGTCAGTGGACCTTCTCAGTTCTGATGTGTGCCAAACTCACGTTAGTGAAAGTAAAAGCGACTGGGCATAGTGCTGACCATATTATCCCTTCATATGCCGAGGTCAAGAAACATATGAACTCTACTTCATCTGCCCAAAGGATCGCTAGGTCTAAAAAAGTATCTTTACTATCAGTAGACTATATTAGGTATCTATCTATCCCATATTTCGTGGAGCGTCGTTTAGATTATGATATATTCGGCTAGACAGTGCAATTTACAAGTGTATCATTGACCTTACATTGTTGTTGTTTTTTTACACGCTGGACAGAGCAAGATTACCGTGTACCATGTGCAAGTTGTCCAAGTATGCCATAAAAAAAGATCAAAATTGATACTTGCACAAAAAACATGTAGTATGCCATGCTTGATAGACAGTCTGAAAACATGATGTTATGAATGACAGACACCATTGATTGGGACGTTATAAATGACAGGATGTCATAAATGACAGACACCATTGATCGTGACGTGTTATGTACAGATGTCATGAATGACAGACACCATTGTTCGTGACATTATATGTACATGATGTCATGAATGACAGACACCATTGTTCGTGACATTATATGTATGATGTCATGAATGACAGACAACATTGTTCGTGACATTATATGTACAGGATGTCATGACAGACAACATTGTTCGTGACATTATATGTACATGACATAAATGACAGACAACATTGTTCGTGACATTATATGTACAGGATGTCATGAATGACAGGCACTATTCATGTGACGTGTTATGAACAGACCCCACTGATTATGACGTTATATATATACAGGTATGAAGCGAGTAAGAAGAGTTTAAAATGTGGATCGTATATATCGTTTTGTATGAGCTATACACATCTTTTTGAATTTTTTTTTTAAAGATACAGGTTTGGAAAAATTTGAGATTTAAATTGTTGGCGACGATTGAAGTTGTGTGCGTGCGTCAAAGTGTTGATTAAAAAAATGTCTTTGTAGTTAGAATGGAAAACACTTTTTTCTAAATTTAAAAGTTTTTTTTTTTTTTTTAAATAATATAGGTGGATGGTGACGGATCGCTGTTGAAAAGAAACACAAATTAAAAAATAATATTTGGAATACATTTTCTTTGATAAACCTAAACAAGATTCTTGCCACACCAAGAAAAACAAAATCTCGCCATCAGGATTGCAAATTTTACGAAGCTAATTAATTTATCTTAAATATCTTAAATATTAGTTACATTTTTCCCCCTTTCTAATAATAGCCCACATGCTAAACGGGTGTTCCAATCACTGCGAATTGTGTGTAGCCTCCCCTCCTCCCCAAAATTTACAAGACGTGCAACCTTCACCTTGGGTGGTATGACGTCACTGTCCCCGCCCAACCAAGACGTGCTACAAACCGTTTGTACCTTGGCCTATCACGGCCCGTGCTAATGTGATTGACGGATTCCTAATCCTTACCAGAGGCGTAGCGAGGGGGGTGGTGGGGGACGACGATATATAACACCGGGCGCCGATCAGAGGGGCGCCAAAATGGGTTGGAAAAACAAATTGAAAGTTCGAAGGGGGTGCAAATGGAAAGATTGAGGGGGGGGTGCAAATCGGAAGTCTGGGAGGGGGGGGGGTGCAAATCGAAAGTTTGTCCCCGGGCGCCGGGAAGGGTCGCTACGCCTCTGACCCTTACCCACACATTGACGTTTTTTTTTTGTTTTTTTTTTCTCCATTTCGTCAAACCTGAACGAGGATGAGTGTCATTTCGCTGCGCGGTGGGATTTCGGTGTGGGATTTGGTGTCCGTTGGATTCATTGGTGGGATTTTCAAAGTGTGATTTGGTTGGTGTGTTGTTTTTTTTTTTTTTTTTTTTTTTTTTTTTTTTTTTTTTTTACTCTTCCGAGCGTGGGGGAGTCGAGCCATTTTAGGATTTACGGAAGAAAAACTAATTTCCTCGTAACGGGCAGATGCGGTTTAGTTTAAGAGAAGGTAATTTGAGCGGATTTACATTTTACTGCGAGAACTGGGGAGTTGGTTAGCGGAGAATGTGAGGATGTTGTATTCGGTATCTGTATCTGGTGGGGCTGATATCTGAAGAGAGAGGGAGAGAGAGATAGAGAGAGAGAGAGAGAGGGAGAGAGAGAGGGAGAGAGAGAGAGAGGGAGAGAGAGAGAGAGAGGGAGAGAGACAGAATGAGAGGAAGTTGTATTCGCTATCTGTATCTGGTGGGGCTGATATCTGAGGAGAGAGGGAAGATACGATTTAGCTAGGTTTCAGAACAAACAGATGTGTTAGAGGAGGGTGAGTACATAAATGACGTCACACCCGTAGAGATGAGAGTGTTCCGTATTTTCTGATGATGGGAAGAGTAGGGGGGGGGGGTGTTCAGATATTGTGACGTCACACTGTTGCATTTTTTTAAAAAGAAAAGAAAAGAACTAACTTTGCAGACTATTTAAAACAAAGTTAATTAACGATGACTTCAAAGTTTGATAATCTGCAGCATCATTCCCCCTTTTATATAGATGACCACCTCCCACAACCCCTTACCCCCGGGTCTGCAAATATGTCCACCTCCCATCATCCACCCTCCCCACAATATAAACGAGTTAGTGCTATCAATACGTACTTGCATGTCACTGTTTTAGACACATAAAGCTTGGCTGATAGGAAGCAGGGACAATGAAGAATGTGGGTGGGGGGGGGGGGGGGTTAGGGGGTGGGAGGGAGGGGTGAGGGGAGGGGAGGGGGATAACCGATAGCAGAAACAGGTTTTACGAGATGTGTAAAATTTAAAAAAAAACCTGTTCAGAGTTTTTACAGCTTTTGAGAAGCTGGATGGTTTTATTCGAGGTCAAGGTCAATAGGCCAGGGTCATCGCATGTTTATTTAAAGATTAGGGGCCGTAAAACCTTACAGAGGGCAGACATGTTCAAAGCGGTACTAGCATTGCCTTGCAACGGCAGTTAATCTGTCAGCTTTTTCGTCGTGAAAAAAGGGTTTAAAATAATACAGTAAAACCTAGCGATTTTTGAACAGGGGTCATCCATAAATGACGTACACTCGTAGGGGGGAGGTGGGGGTCCGTAATTTTGTGACGATGTGTGATGAGGGGGATGGGGGGGGGGGGGGTCAGATGTTGCGACGTCACATTTTTGCATTATAAAAAAGTAATGCTAGGAAACGAATTTTAAACGTTATTTGTAATAGTTTAGACAAGATTTTAGAAAAATATCGATGTTTTAAAAAAATTCAACTGCAATTTTGAGGGAGGGGGTTGTAGGTTGAGGTGTGACGTCATTTTAGGGGGGAGGGTCTGGCTGTGTGTGACGACGTGTGACGTCATTTATGGATGACCCCACAGTCAAAATACAGTCAGTGCTTACATTATCTGACAACGAAAATAGCTACAATAAAACAAATTAAATAATTTGTCAATATGGTATAGCGTGGTTTAGTAGTAGAGCGGGCGTTTGTTATCCTGACTGTTAAGAGTTCGATACTCGTAGCTCGTTTGCAGAACTTAACTTCGGCTTCCTGAGTTCGAATTCTACGGGAGTTGAAAAGTTTTTTTTTTAAAATATGTTTTCTGAGAAAATGGAAAATTATCAAATTCTGAAGGTGTTTCAGATACATTAAAGTAAATAAAGTACAACTTCCGGTTACCGGATTTCGGTCGAACTTGGACTTAAATTTTATATTTGTATTTTAGATTAAAAGTCTACGCATAGATTTCGTTCATCTAATTAAAACGTTACTGAAGTTATTGTATTCAAACCCACACATACACACACACACACAGACAGACAGACACACAGATAAAAAGACACAGACATGATTGAAAAACTGGGTTGTTCCGAACCAGGTTATAGTAAGATGCTATTCAATGGGGCATGTTTCTAACCATTCGCCCAAGACACACCAAACTCTATACTCGACACACCAAACCCTATGTAAGACACACCAAACCCTATGTAAGACACTTCAAGCCCTATACAAGACACACTAAGCCTTATACAAGACACACCAAGACACATCAAGCCCTATACAAGACACACCAAGATACACCAAGCCCTAAATAAGACACACCAAGACACACCATGCCCTCAACAAGACACACCAAACCCTATGCAAGACACACCAAGCCCTATGCAAGACACATCAAAACATCACCAAGACACACCAAGACACGCCAATTCTTATACCAGACACACCAACCTAACAGTCACGCCACTTCCTGATTGTATTTTTCTCTATTTTTCATGTTTTTCTTTATCCTGAAGAGCAACACGGTTAAAGGGTTAGAGATAACAAATCACCTTCACCCCCCGGGTCGCTCCCCCAGGGTGAGCCGATCCATCACGGGGTGGTGTGTGTACTCACACTTCCGAGACACGCGCGTCAACACCACGCCCGCACGACCGTGACGTCGGCGCGGCTGATTACCTGAGAGGTGTCAAGATGCTCGCGTCTGGAGCTGCTTCGTACTACGAGACAAGGTGCCTCGGTGTTCGAACAAAAACTATCTGCTTCAGACTTCGTACTTTCGCAACGTTAGCTTTCATGAATTCGAATGTTCTTACAGTTAAGCAGGTCGTCAGAGACTTCATATATGCGTCCTATAATATGGACTGTCTCGGACTTCGAACACTTCGCTTACAATACCGAGTCAGAGTTTTCCAGACTTCGAATAATGAGTCCCCTTAAATGTCTTTCTCAGTCTTGTACTGTTTCTGTCATATAATTACACCTAGGAAACTCAACTTACGAACGCAGTTGTCTCAGACTTCGAATATTAGCCGATCTGTCTGATACCTAAAAA
This sequence comes from Physella acuta, assembly GCF_028476545.2. Taxonomy (NCBI): domain Eukaryota; kingdom Metazoa; phylum Mollusca; class Gastropoda; family Physidae; genus Physella; species Physella acuta. Next base: position 31,168 of record NW_026731981.1, on the reverse strand, counting down.
CTCATCTTACGAACTCAGTTGTCTCAGACTTCGAATATCTGTACAGTAACACACGCAGCTGAGCAAGAAGTTTGTATTTTCTTCAGAGAAAAATGGTGTAGCTTTTAGGATTAAATAAATGTTGGCGAAGAAATGAATCGCTTACAAAACAAACCAGAAAGTATATGAACGAATCTGCACACTTACGGAGTGATCATCGTGTATTCAGTTGAATTGTGTATTTCGTATCACCATCTAGTGTGTCGTATCACCATTTACAGTAGGTTAGGCGTATCACCACTTACATTATATTTATCGTATCACCAGTGTGTTTATCATATCACCACTTCCCACCTGTTTGTCACTAGCAACAATATAAATGACGTATCACACTTTACAATATAGTAGTATCTTACCACCCAATACAGTTCCTTCGTCGATTCACCAATTACAAAGACCATTTCGTGTCACCAATTACAATATATCTGCTGTATCCCTAGCTGTATTTCGTCTCACCAGTTAATGAGTTTATCGTGTCACCATCTCATCAGCTCACCCCTGACACCGGCTCACCAATGTGCTCTAGACACCAAACCTCTAAAAACACCGTTCTTGTGTTCACCACCTAATGGTTTATTTTATCAATATTCCTCCAGCTCGCTCGGCAAATCCCTGGAGAGTGAAGACAAGCTATACAAACATGGGAGATAACTCCTCAGTGGGCTTTATTTTGTTTTGTTTCTGGGTATTTTTTCTTCCTATATTTTGAGTGGGAGAGGTGTGGGTAGTTTCAACTTTTTATTTTATTTTAAATTGAGTAGCTATCATATTCTGAGGTTGATTTTTATTTTGTTTTATATCTTTTTATTTTTGTTTATTTATTTATTTTTAATGACCATATGATTTGTATCTAGCCCGTCTAAAGTAGGTCGTCGTGAACAAATGGACGATTGTGCTCTCGAGGGATAACAACGAACTCACGGCAATATGAATCGATGACAGCAGTGATAGGTGAAACATACATCACAACGATGTAGCGAGTAGTACAGAAAGGTTGGACGTCTTTTAAATCAATGGCAAAACTCGGTGAAACACGTGATGCGCATCAACATGGACAATAAGAGCTGCAGCATATCTAGAACAATAGTAGCTGTAGCATACATCACACTGTACCTCACTGCAGCATACATCACACTTTACCTCACTGCAGCATACATCACACTGTACCTAGGACAAGAGATGCAGCATACATCACACTGTACCTAGGACAATACTAGCTGAAGCATACATCACACTGTACCTCACTGCAGCATACATCATAGTGTACCTAGGACAAAAGATGCCGCATTATTATACTGCACCTAGAACAATACTAGCTAAAGCATACGTCACACTGTACCTCACTGCAGCATACATCATACTGTATCTAGGACAATACTAGCTACAGCATACATTACACGGTGCCTCGCTGCAGCATACATTACTCAGATGTACCAAGTCAAGTACGGAAAGGTGTGAGTTTTAAATCAATGCCACCACTAGGTATACATCACATCGCTGTACTTAAACCAACAGAAGACAGCATACATCTCAAGTATGTACCTGGTCAAGTACAAAAAGGTGCGACTTCAAAACGATAAAAAACTAACCGCATACCCGACATTGTTTTATTGTTACCTTGACATAAACGTACGTGTGAGTGTTAACAAACGATCCTTGTCATTGGTTGAAAGTTTCTCAGACATGCGCGAACACAGGGGAAGAGAAGCGTTGTTTGAATTTAATAACAAGAGTTACGGCGCTTTTTTTACGACGTGTGAGATATGATAGGCAGGTGTGTATTAGACATGACGATACAAAATGTCTACAGCGATCCAGTACTGATTGTTTATTTTTATGATGCCAAACGAGTTTGTGTTTTGCTGTTGTAGTGTTTTTTAATATATCCGATGATGTTATGTAATTGTGTCGACTTGCGTTGAAACGTGTTAAAATATAAAACGTCTAGACCTAAACGAGGATATAAGTTACATTTTCAATTCTTATAGTATTTAGAAAATTTTCGTTTTCAATACTTTTCTCCTTGACTACGGTTACGAACCCTAACCTTAATCTCCAAACTAAAACTTACTGAGAGAATATTTGTCCTTAGGAGAGGTGCATTGTCTTGCGAACAACGTATGGCGTATCCGATAAATAAGAATTTTTTTACACCTTATAAACCAAATTGATAGTTTTTAAAATACTTCCGTACACCTTACAAATCTACAATACAATTTATCCAAATAACTAAACAATCTTAAACAAGATACAATAAATAATCTCCCTAATGCATGTGTCTAGAAATTACTTCAAATCAAATAACATAATTACTTCTTTCATTAGAACTATAGATAAAAAAAACGACTTGATCATCGAATCGGTCCATATTTTTTATCAGCTAAGGTCAGCATGACTTTCGGTTTGCCTTGTTGTGTTGGGGAAATCCCGTTTTCAGGGCGATTTGTCATGGAGGTTGAGTTGGGGTAAGGGGGCAGGGGGGACGGAGGAGGATTTGCACTTTAAATGCTCATCCATAATATTTCTTATGCAGACAACGACCGCTCACACAAACACACACACAGACACACACAGACACACACAAACACACACAGACCCGGGGAGTCGTTGCGCTTAAAACCCAGAGTTCAAAAGGAAGAAAAAACGGTAATGAATTTAATTTACAAAGGAAAATTCGAGACAAAAAAACTAATGTCGGTAATTGGGGAAGGGGTGGGGTGCATAGGGCGGGGGTGGGGTGCATGGGGGCGGGACTGAGGTGGAAACATAGGGTGAGTCATAATCACGATTCTGCACGGCATGAGTTTTTGTTTTGTTTTGTTTTTGTTTTGTTTTGTTTCGCCAGGAATTAAGTTAGGGTCGTCGCGTCCTTGTCGTGGCTCAGAACACGGAGATGAGGGTTCGAATCTCACGGAGGAAATAGTCGACCAACATTGTAATATCAGTTAAGTATTAAAAAAAAATTGTTTGGCGTGTTCCATTTTTGGAACATGACGGTCCATGGGGCAAGTGAAGTAGAGTCGGCCTGTTTCTGTTTCCTCTGCATATGTGGTCAACCGTCTTTACCTTCCCTAACGTGAAACAGTGGGCTAACATTTAAATGTCGGGTTTAAGTAAATTAAAGTTCCATTTTAGGAACCTGAAGGTTCATGTGGCAGGTGAAGTAGAGTTGAGCTGTTTCTATTACCTCTGCACATGAAGAAAGAGTGTGGGCATTCGTCTTTACCTTCCCTAACGTGAGTTACCTACCCATTTAAGATAGGTGAACTCAAGGACGTGCTGCTGACTAGAATACGGATTCGAACTCGAGACTTTCGGGTTAGCAGTCTAGTGTTCTACCGCTAGGCCATGCCATCTTATGGTGCCACATGTTTAAGGGGGCTAATTATTTGGAGATTTTGTTTTATTTGCTGGAAGGATTAGTGCTAAGTTACTATGCTCATCTACGTTAGTGTCTAAAAGTTGTAGAAGATTAAAAAAAAAAAACCAGCAAGGGTTTGTTTGATAAAAACAAATAAAAACCACAACAGCTACGTTTCCCCTCCACACACAAAGTACCTCACTCCGCATCTAATACCCCCCCCCCCCCCCCCGCTTTACGATTAGAGTACTCAAAAAGCCAAAACATCATCTAGGATGACCTAGGATGACGTCATCAAACATGAGTTTATGGTTTCTAGGGTCGATAGAGTTGGGGGTGTGGATGGGGGGGGGGGGGGGGGGGTTAGAGTGGGGTTTTGGGGACAGGTTGTGCAGCGGAGTAAGGTCCTTGATGAAGTGGGGTGTGGTCTCTTGGGTGTGGGAGGAGCGTGAATTGGGAAAATGATGCTTAGATGACCAGTGTTAAATGTGTGTGTTTTGTGTGAGTTTGTGTGTGTGTTTTGTGTGCGTGTGTGTGTTTATGTGAGTTTGTTGATGTTCGTGTGTATGCGTGTATGTGTGTGAGTCTGTGTGTGTGAGTGTATAAGCTTTCACAAATGCGCATTACAAAAGTCAGTCAACTGAACCAGATTCCAGACACCGATTTGGCCCGACAACCTGTATGCACCGAGCATACACGTGCGCTGATGTGAGTACTCGACACCTCTCACTCCCCCCCCTTTTTTTTTGTCATCCTTTTTAATACGACAACTGTCAATCGGAATCTACAGCTGTACCCACCCCTTTTTGCCCCTCTCCCCATTAATTTCCGGGTTTTCCCCACAAACTTACGCCAAATGTGTAAAAATTTGGATTTTATGCTCTAACCGATTTAAAATAATGTGTGTGTGGCGAGGGGTGTGTGTGGGGGGGGGGGAACACTATAAATACATTCTAAAGAATTGTTTACAAGCTAGTTCTCTAAAGCAGTGGGGTTTTTTTTTTCTTTTTCAGCGGTTCAAAGTTTGTTGTAATGTACATATCCAACATGTTTAAATTCAAAAGATGGTAGGGTGGTAGAGCTCATGACAACTGACCCGAAAGTCTAGAGTTCGGATCCCGGGCTGGTCTATATCACGTACCTGTATCTACATTGATTTGACCCACGTTAAGGTAACTAAGGCGGCTTGGCATAGTGCTGATCACACCACCCCTCTGTTTGTCGAGGTCATTGAAACAGATGAAACCCAGCTCCATGTGACCTGGGCACGCACGAGGGGAAAAAAAGGTGAGCAACAGCCAACGTACACACTGTGGTGAAGTTGTACGTGAAAGATGATCCCAAACAGCAGAGCTTTCGATATATCCATGTGTGATCCACTCATCCATGTGTAATCCATTTATTCAAGAACACAAGGATATCTAGATTCAAAGTAAACCTGAATTTAGTAAATAAGGAATTTATTTTAAAACTTCTGCTTGAGTTTGTTTTTATTCCTGAAGATTCGCTTTCCTCATTAATCGCAATAAAAGATTTTGAAAAAAAAATGTTTTTCTTGCAATTGTAGAACTGTCAAATGTTGGAAACAATGTTTTTGATCATTTGAGTAAAAAGAGAAAATTTGTGTGACGTATTTACAGATGATCTATGCGGTTTGTTTGTTGAGCAAAAAAAAAAAAATCAGTTAGGGGTGGTATAGACAGGTGTTGTTTGTAAACGTATTGTTTTGATCCCGTCAAGCGATATACTTGAAGAACTTATAACACACGTGTTGTATACGTTACATAACAATTTTTTACTGTAAGTAAATTCTAGGTTGATGGTAGGATGCTTAAAATGCCGTGGACTGTCTGTTTAGCTCTACACCGCACCCTCCAGAAACCAACACCACACACCTATACCACGCACCTATACCACACAGCACCAACGCCCCACACTAACACCACGCACAACAACAACACACACCAACACCCCACTCAAACACTAACCACACAACAACACCGCACACCTATACCACGTACCTACACCACACAACACCAACACCCCACACCAACACCACACCACCACACAACAACACCACACACCTATACCACGCACCTACACCACACAAAACCAACACCCCCACACCTACACCACACACCTACACCACACACCTACACCACACAAGCATCCCACAAAACCCCCACTCTACCCCAACACATCCTTACCCCTCCACACACCCAACGCACAACTTTCACTCCACACACTTTCCCACACACAACCTAACTTTCAGACGACTCTAAAACAATCGGCTCCCACAGCAAATAACGTGACTTGTGTGTGTGTGTGTGTGTGTGAGAGAGAGAGAGAGAGAGAGGGAGAGATAGAGAGAGGGCGGTGCCTAGAAGATGAGTACCCCACCCACGTGTATCGCCCTCAGAAAACAGAATCAACTTCACTATGGCGACTCAACAACTAAGCTGCAGATTTGCTCATTCTCACGGAAGAACGAATATATCATCGTTCAGCGCTCGTCTGTCGTCTGTCGTCCAACAGCATGCGTCTGTCATGCCGGAACATGCGTCTGTCAGCCCTAATCCAACATTAAGAGAATGGTTTGAACTGTTTTTGTATTGGTAGTACTTGATGTGTCGCATTCCTTTCATTCGTTGGAAACGCACGCACACACAATCACACAGACACTCACACACACATACACACACATCCACATTGGTAACGCATTGTGTGTGTAGAGCGTAGACCAATGCAGATTGAACCCATTGACAATACAGTTTATATTCCAGAAAAATATTTGGTCGGTTGGTGATTTCAAAATTCGACATGGTTATGTAAGCTGGTCTCTATCTACTGCTGTTCGCTAATTGTTGCTGTTCCCTGTTGTCCCCTAACTGTTGCTGTTCCCTGTTGTCCCCTAACTGTTGCTGTTCCCTGTTGTCCCCTAACTGTTGCTGTTCCCTGTTGTTCCCTAACTGTTGCTGTTCCCTGTTGTTCCCTAACTGTTGCTGTTCCCTGTTGTCCCCTAACTGTTGCTGTTCCCTGTTGTCCCCTAACTGTTGCTGTTCCCTGTTGTCCCCTAACTGTTGCTGTTCCCTGTTGTTTCCTAACTGTTGCTGTTCCCTGTTGTTCCCTAATTGTTACTGTTCCCTGTTGTTCCCTAACTGTTGCTGTTCCCTGTTGTTCCCTAATTGTTGCTGTTCCCTGATGTTCCCTAACTGTTGCTGTTCCCTGTTGTTCCCTAACTGTTGCTGTCCCCTGTTGTTCCCTAACTGTTGCTGTTCCCTGTTGTTCCCTAACTGTTGCTGTTCCCTGTTGTTCCCTAACTGTTGCTGTTCCCTGTTGTTCCCTAACTGTTGCTGTTCCCTGTTGTTCCCTAACTGTTGCTGTTCCCTGTTGTCCCCTAACTGTTGCTGTTCCCTGTTGTCCCCTAACTGTTGCTGTTCCCTGTTGTCCCCTAACTGTTGCTGTTCCCTGTTGTTCCCTAACTGTTGCTGTTCCCTGTTGTTCCCTAACTGTTGCTGTTCCCTGTTGTTCCCTAACTGTTGCTGTTCCCTGTTGTTCCCTAACTGTTGCTGTTCCCTGTTGTTCCCTAACTGTTGCTGTCCCCTGTTGTTCCCTAACTGTTGCTGTTCCCTGTTGTTCCCTAATTGTTGCTGTACTACAAATCGTGCACCCAGGGGCACTGCCTTGATGCCCGTACATAATGGAATCTGTCCAATTCAAGACATGAGCTAAGGCTGAGTTTAATTTAAGACATGAACTAAGACGGAGTTTAATTCACGATATGGGTTAAGGGTATAATTGTCATTTTGGCTATTATATGATCTAACTTTGACCAATACAGTCCTTCTAAAATCTATTTATGGTCTATCCTGCGGGCCACCTATTGTCACCACACACTCTACAACGGTCCACAAGTGAAAATGTGGTCCATTGAGGGCCCACACGGTGTACGCATAAATCCATATGTGGTACAAATGACGCCCACATAGCGAAAACAGCTATAACTTTACACTATAACAGGACTTATTGTAGCGTTTAATAATAGACATAATTATTTTAATTGATTTTTTTTAAAAAGTAGTGTTAGTTACTTCCCATTTATAAAAAAAGATACAAACCTAAAGAATAAGGGGAAATAACCGATAATTGTGTTCACCATAATGCAGACAAAAATTTAAATAAAATTAAAAACTAACACATTTATGATTCCCTATCGGAACTAATGTAATAAAACACAAATATGAAATGTTTTTTATGATTTTTGTCGGCTTCAACAACATCATCACCGTGTAGCTAATATTTGAAACTAGATCAAATAGAAACCCATTAGCTGTATTAAATAATACAATTCAAAACATGGGAATCTCCTTTTTAATTTTTATTGGTAGAGACTTCTTATTTCGAGTTCAATTGAACTGCTATTTTTAACGCCTTCAAAACCTTTCGTTTTCATTTGGTGTTCAAAATTATGTTAAAAAATTTGATGTTGATGTACTTGTTTTAATTGCAAATAAAAGTATTTAAAAAAAAAAAAATAGATATTTATTTCTTGTTACTGTTAAACATGTAACTTTTTTATTGCAAATAAAAGTATTAAAAAAAAAAAAAAAAAAAAAACAATTAACGCCTTTGAACGCAAATATTATCGCGATTTCCTTGTATTATCTTTTCCCTCGATTAACGGACATTGATGATGCACTAAAAAAAAGCAGTCATTAAGTACCCTCAACTGTTGGGTCCCGTACCCTCAACTCTTGGGTCCCGTACCCTCAACTCTTGGGTCCCCTACCCTCAACTCTTGGGTCCCCTACCCTCAACTCTTGGGTCCCGTACCCTCAACACTTGGGTCCCCTACCCTCAACACTTGGGTCCAGAACCCTCAACTCTTGGGTCCCGTACCCTCAACACTTGGGTCCCCTACCCTCAACTCTTGGGTCCCCTACCCTCAACTCTTGGGTCCCCTACCCTCAACACTTGGGTCCCGTACCCTCAACACTTGGGTCCCCTACCCTCAACTCTTGGGTCCCGTACCCTCAACACTTGGGTCCCGTACCCTCAACTGTTGGGTCCCCTACCCTCAATTCTTGGGTCCCGTACCCTCAACTCTTGGGTCCCCTACCCTCAACTCTTGGGTCCCCTACCCTCAACTCTTGGGTCCCGTACCCTCAACTCTTAGGTTCCCTACCCTCAACTCTTAGGTCCCCTACCCTCAACTCTTGGGTTCGACGCTTGTTGAAAAGGTGCATCATGTTCCTAAATGACCAGCTTCTTTTTAATTCTACGTGTCTTATCTATCTCCGTTGTGTCTTATAGCTTTGTCTTCGCTGTGTGTTATAGCTGTGTCTTTGCTATGTCCTATAGATCTTTCTTCGCTGTGTCTTATAGATCTGTCTTCGCTGTGTCTTATAGATCTGTCTTCGCTGTGTCTTATAGATGTGTCTTCGCTATGTCTTATAGAACTGTCTTCGATGTGTCTTATAGATCTGTCTTCGCTGTCAAGTTCCCAAACCCACTAAGTCTGCAGGGATTGGTGTAATTTTTATATATTTATTAGGAGTGCCCGTTTGAAAACAAAAGTTTGTTTTTATAGAGATATTTCAGTTGGATGTTTGGTATTATTGTTACTACTACAACTTGCCACGATTTAAACTTGTCACTACTTCACCTTGCCACTACTTCACCTTGCCACTACTTTACCTTGCCACTACTTCACCTTGCCACTACTTCACCTTGCCACTACTTCACCTTGCCACTACTTCACCTTGCCACTACTTCACCTTGCCACTACTTTACCTTGCCACTACTTCACCTTGCCACTACTTCACCTTGCCATAACTTCACCTTGCCACTACTTCACCTTGCCACTACTACACCTTGCCACTACTTCAACTGTCCACTACTTCACCTTGCCACTACTTCACCTTGCCACTACTTCACCTTGCCACTACTTCACCTTGCCACTACTTCAACTGTCCACTCCTTCACCTTGCCACTACTTCACCTTGCCACTACTTCAACTGTCCACTCCTTCACCTTGCCACTACTTCACCTTGCCACTATTTCACCTTGCCATTACTTCACCTTGCCACTACTTCACCTTGCCACTACTTCAACTGTCCACTCCTTCACCTTGCCACTACTTCACCTTGCCACTATTTCACCTTGCCATTACTTCACCTTGCCACTACTTCACCTTGCCACTACTTCAACTGTCCACTCCTTCACCTTGCCACTACTTCACCTTGCCACTACTTCAACTGTCCACTACTTCACCTTGCCACTACTTCACCTTGCCACTATTTCACCTTGCCATTACTTCACCTTGCCACTACTTCACCTTGCCACTACTTCACCTTGCCACTACTTCACCTTGCCACTACTTCACCTTGCCACTACTTCACCTTGCCACTACTTCACGTTGCCACTACTTCACCTTGCCACTACTTCACCTTGCCACTACTTCACCTTGCCACTACTTCACCTTGCCACTACTTCACCTTGCCACTACTTCACCTTGCCACTACTTCACCTTGCCACTACTTCACCTTGCCACTACTTCACCTTGCCACTACTTCACCTTGCCACTACTTCACCTTGCCACTACTTCACCTTGCCACTACTTCACCTTGCCACTACTTCACCTTGCCACTACTTCACCTTGCCACTACTTCACCTGTCCACTACTTCACCTTGCCACTACTTCACGTTGCCACTACTTCACCTTGCCACTACTTCACCTTGCCACTACTTCACCTTGCCACTACTTCACCTTGCCACTACTTCACCTGTCCACTACTTCACCTTGCCACTATTTCACCTTGCCATTACTTCACCTTGACACTACTTCACCTTGCCACTACTTCACCTTGCCACTACTTCACGTTGCCACTACTTCACCTTGCCACTACTACACCTTGCCACTACTTCAACTGTCCACTACTTCACCTTGCCACTACTTCACCTTGCCACTACTTCACCTTGCCACTACTTTAACTGTCCACTACTTCAACTGTCCACTACTTCACCTTGCCACTACTTTAACTGTCCACTACTTCACCTTGCCACTACTTCACCTTGCCACTACTTCACCTTACCACTACTTCACCTTGCCACTACTTCACGTTGCCACTACTTCACCTTGCCACTACTTCACCTTGCCACTACTTCACCTTGCCACTACTTCACCTTGCCACTACTTCACCTGTCCACTACTTCACCTTGCCACTATTTCACCTTGCCATTACTTCACCTTGACACTACTTCACCTTGCCACTACTTCACCTTGCCACTACTTCACGTTGCCACTACTTCACCTTGCCACTACTACACCTTGCCACTACTTCAACTGTCCACTACTTCACCTTGCCACTACTTCACCTTGCCACTACTTCACCTTGCCACTACTTCACCTTGCCACTACTTTAACTGTCCACTACTTCAACTGTCCACTACTTCACCTTGCCACTACTTTAACTGTCCACTACTTCACCTTGCCACTACTTCACCTTGCCACTACTTCACTTTGCCACTACTTCACCTTGCCACTACTTCACCTTACCACTACTTCACCTTGCCACTACTTTAACTGTCCACTACTTCACCTTGCCACTACTTCAACTTGCCACTACTTCAACTGTCCACTACTTCACCTTGCCACTACTTTAACTGTCCACTACTTCACCTTGCCACTACTTTAACTGTCCACTACTTCACCTTGCCACTACTTCAACTGTCCACTACTTCACCTTGCCACTACTTTAACTGTCCACTACTTCAACTGTCCACTACTTCACCTGTCCACTACTTCACCTTGCCACTACTTTACCTTGTCACTACTTCACCTTGCCACTACTTCACCTTGCCACTACTTCACCTTGCCACTACTACACCTTGCCACTACTTCAACTGTCCACTACTTCACGTTGCCACTACTTCACCTTGCCACTACTACACCTTGCCACTACTTCAACTGTCCACTACTTCACCTTGCCACTACTTCACGTTGCCACTACTTCACCTTGCCACTACTTCACCTTGCCACTACTTCAACTGTCCACTACTTCACCTTGCGAGTATACTCTACACACATCTAAACTCAAACACAACTTTTATTTACAAGTCAGTAGCAAGCCTATCGCAGATCATTCTTTAAAATATTTAAACACGGACACAGTTGAAAAAAAAAACAACAGATAAGTGACGGCCCGTCTAACGGAATAGATACATGTTGGCGTGTAGTAGAGCAACCTGTTGCCCCAATATCGGGGAAAAAAAAATTGTCAGTGCGATACTTTTTAGAAGTCGATCTCTCTGATGCTGCATAGAATAGCCTAGCCTCGATGTGTGTGGTCTATGAAGTGACGGGTTAAAGGGGGTGGGGGAATGGGGGGGGGAGTTAGTGAAGTAGGATGTAAGGGGGGGGGATTAAGATGGTAGATCAAGGAGATATTCAAATAATCGAATTTAACAGTGTGATGTGTGTCTCAAGGTAAAAGTAAAAAAACACGAGCGTCGTGGTGACTTTGAAAAGAATTTTTCATGAACATTCCTGAGGAGAACTTTGAGATACCACTTTCTTTCAAATAAATATTTAGAATTCACTTTATGCAAATACATTTCTTAAAGAAAACATTCAAAACCCACTTTATGAGAACACATTGATTGTACAATTCAATGACAATTTGATCCGTTTTTCCCCCAAGTGATTTGTTTCACTATGTACAAGAAGTCTTTTGTTCAATAGTTGTATTAGAACTTTATACAGCCATGGTGATATTAATATAACATAATGATCATAGGTGTATGATTAGTGCATTATGAGCCAATATATATATATATATATATATATATATATATATATATATATATACATATATATATATATATATATATATATATATATATATATATATATATATATATATATATATATATATATAAATATATATATATATATATATATATATAACAACAGAGAAGTCAAGAAAAGAAATCACCAGCCTAGCAGTCAGAACTCATCGTCTCACAAACATCTCCCAGCACTCAACCAGAAGTTTTTAACCCTCGAGTTCCTTCCCCTTTAGCACAAAAGCAATTGAAGAAAAATCGTCCCCTCTTGCATCTGGCGCAGCTTATTAAATTACTTTCGTGCATGTTCCATTGGAAGAGCGGGGCCGGCCGAAGCCACGCTGTCTGCGGCTCTTAATGTGTTTACGTCAACAGGGCCGGGTGTTAAGAGCCGCATTGAGCTGAATTTACGTGAGCCGGGACGGTGACGCGGCTTCGCTTGTAAACAAATCCCGGCTTATTACGGGAGATAATTCGTCAAAATTTACAGATAGGAGTTGCATTCCCTTGCTGCTACTAAAAAAAACTAATTTTTTTTTACTTAAAGTTTTTTAAGATTTAATCTATTGCGACAATAATGGTTCGGCTTGTTACTCTTGTTGGCGCTATTAAGTTATTTTTTTTTCTTTTAAACATAGTGGCTGTATTTTTCGAGAACATTTTAGCTCAAATCTTCGGTCACTGTCTGCTTATAGCCACGCGTTCTGGCTAATGATTAAATATAGATTCTCGTTTCTATCTTTTTTTCCTCTCAATAGAATGACACATTTTCCTGTTTTCTTTGAAGTGTGATATATATATATATATATATATATATATATATATATATATATATATATATATATATATATATATATATGGGCAGCACTTCTCTGTATTAGTACATTGATTTTTACTTGGTTCCTTTTGTTTCTATTTCTTTCTCTTTATTTTCATTTTCACTCATTGTTTCTGTGACATCTATCTCTGTTATATCCTCACTAATTGACCCACCCATTAGTTGATCCATTAGTTAGTTGACCCCTCCATTATTTGACCCACCCAAACACTCCATCACACTGACCATCACAACACCCACACCCGAATAAAAAATATTCTCTCCTATAAAATGTAGATTTACCTTTTCAATATGTTAGGGTAAATATGACTCCAAGAAACAAAAATTTAGCATCGAATTTTATCAATTATTATTTCTTCCCACGCTAATGCCAGTCACCCAATATAACTGAATTGCCCCATCAAAACTATTGCTTCACGTATTTTATTAGAAAGAAAAAAACCCAATGATTTGAGATTTCTGTAGACTTATCCGTAGATCTGTAGATTTATGAACGTAATCCTACTTTGTTCAGCTGTAATGTAATGTGATCTTTTAAACCCGAACTTGTGAATCTGTGGTTTTCATAAAAATTAGACCCTTTCGTTGCCTAATTAGTGGAAGATTAATTATTTTTAAGGCTGTGGATCAGACCTTGATTTAGATTAATGCTTAGGGGTTGGATTTTGCGTTTATGAAATCTTAAAAAATTTGACGAGAACAGAGATCGGATCTAACTTGGACGAACTTTAGATATATCAGATGGGGTCTACCTGTATGTTAACTCATGGTTTCATCGCTTATTCCTGTGGTGTTTTTATTTATTTTTAATAAGTGTAATACAATATTTTAAAATAATGAGAGGCGAACGATTTCGCGTGGATTAACTATAATGCAGCAGATCTCAAATAAAGACTAAACATGACCTTTGAACTTTTCAAGTAAGTAGTAACACCCAGGAGAGTGGTTTTTTTTAAAGGGTGGGGGGGGGGGGGAGGGGGTTACGGATTTTAGAGAGCTAAAACAAAAAAAAAGAAGTTCAAATAGGAAACAAAAATAAGGTTTACGGCTAATGGACGTAATTGGAGTATAAAGGGAAGCGACTCAGCGACAAAGTTAATGGGGATTAAATGGTAGATAAAAGAACGAAAAGGTATTTCACCAAGCGTCTTTGTGTTTTTAAATCAATTATTCCGTTTTTTTAGCGTAAAGGAAACGGAAAAAGAATTTCGTTTCAAGTTGAGAAACTACTTTCATCAAGTGCCAATACTCCTGTACTAGTCAAGCCATTCATTATCCCCCCCCCCCCACTCACCCCGTACCCTCCCTCACTCACCTCACACCCCCCCCCTCCCACACACACAAACACTCACCCCTCGCACTAAGCTCAATGGTAGGGATATGACTGGAGCTCAACACGTTGAATTGATAAAAAGGGGGACACGTTTCTACATGCCATGTGACATCAATTTTCTACATGTCATATGACATAAGGTCTCTACATATCATTTGACATAAGGTTTCTACATGTCATGTCAGTTTTTTGTCTCAAGTGAAGAGGAAGTTGTCATTATGTCACCTTGACCTTTTCGGCCGGCTTGTAAGTCAACGTACAAGGTCAGTTTTGCATAAGTCAGACAAGCGCAGTAAACAGGATGTAAGCAACACAGAGGTGTCATTACATTGATGTAAGCAATACAGAGATGTCAGTACATTGATGTAAGAATTACGGAGAAGTCATTACATTGATGTAAGCAACACAGATGTGTCATTACATTGATGTAAGAATTACTGAAGTGTCATTACATGGATGTAAGCTTTACTGAAGTGTCATTACATTGATGTAAGAATTATGGAGGTGTCATTACATTGGTGTAAGCAATAATGAAGTGTCATTACATTGGTGTAAGCAATACCGAAGTGTCATTATATTGGTGTAAGCATTACGCAACTGTCATTACATTGGTGTAAGCAATATTGGAGTGTCATTACATTAATTTAAGCAATACTGAAATATCATTACATGGATGTAGGCAATACAGAGAAGCAAGGAAGAATATGCACACCATGAAGAAATTAGCATGACCAATGGTAATCGCCTTTGTGTGTATTCGATTTGAGCTCATTTCTAAGACTTTTGCGATGATGTGTTTTTATTTAGATGGGCGGTGGTGTTCTACAACAGAGACATTCACAGCAGGCGGCATCAAGGTGGGAATATTCATTAGTGGGGCATGAATAACATATGTTGCATTTGACATATACAGTAACATACGACATATCAAGTCTATGCGACATTTTGTGTATGTTTGCATATATATATATATATATATATATATATATATATATATATATATATATATATATATATATATATATATATATATATATATATATAGCCTATATAACGATGACTTCGTGTGCGATTCTCTATTTACAACAATGAAGTTTCCTAAACATGTGACATGTGCACTTCCTGCACCTCCATCGCTGCGCTATGTTAAGGACCCCCCTTGGTGTATCTCCTCCCATACCTACCTCCCCCCCCCCCCCCCCCCCCCACATGTTGTAGGCCACATGTCGGTCGACTGTTGCCAACAAAGAATGAGAAATAAACTAACGGTTGCTAACCGGTTCCCATCACTGGGAACACACCGTACGATAAACAATCAGCAACAGGACAACATACAAGGGGAAATAACCTTCACTACAAGATGCGAGTTGTCCCCCTTTCGGAATAAAAAATAAAAGATGGGAGCGAACTCGTAATCTTCCACAGCCAACTTCACAGGGGAGAGTTGGAGTGTATAATACGGCAATCGAGAGCCCGGATAATGAGTCGCAGATCGTAAATTGGCCAAGATGTGGAGTGTGGCTCCAGATGGCCCGTGCTGCAGGAGCCCCCCAACTACAAGATGGCCCATATCCAGGTAGGTAACGTGTAACAGTTGGAGTGCGTCATCGAATCCACGGCGGGCGGGCGGGGGGTGGTATCTACTGAGCACGTTGTAAACAATCCCGGGGGTTTGAAGCCCGGGCGGCACCTGGCCACTTGAGGGTGTCGGATGTGGGGTAGGGTGTCAGGACAGTGACAGATGTCACACAATAAATAAACAAGGCGGGGTTTCTTTTGGGTGGGGTTTACGTTGGGATTTCTCAAGGAGATGTTTGATTCAATAAGTTTGACGGTGTTTTTTTTTAATCGGGTTTTAGTTTTTACTGTTGGACTGGCGTTTTCTTTTTGTTAGGCTGGCGTTTTGTTTGTCAGACTAGCGTTTTGTGTCCGACCTTTGTAAAAACTGCCGTACTCCAAAAAAAAGTTTCTTTAAAACCCAAAATATAGGCCGTCCTTGTTGCCTGGTTACGTGAATTGAAGAAATAAATTGCAATTACGTCACGCTATTAGATTCTCATTAAGAGATGGATAGCTGTTGGAAAAGTTCGTTTTTAATTAATGGCCGTTTTTTTGTGTACTCAGACTGTCAAGGTTGCGGCCCTTGTTCGATTGTTTTGTTTCGTATTCAGGATTTATTTTATGAGATGGACGGCTGTAGAGTAGAGAGAATAATTATTGAAACGGACGGCTGTAGAGAGTTAAACTTTGGGTATTGACGGCCAGAGAAAATCAATGCACTTTACACGGCCAAGAGAGTAAAGCATCTATGACTATAGATGGCTAAAGTCCAGATAGATAATTAATTATATAAGACTGCTACATGTATGGACAGTTGAAATGATGTAATCACCTGCAACAATAGACGGCTAAAGAGTCAATCCTTTCCTGGATATAGACGGCTAGTTAGAGTCAGAGCTATATTTAAATGGAGGCGGCGTGGCCGAGTAGTGGAGTTCAGATCCGAGTTATAACAAGCCAGGATATCACAATGTTCTAGCATCTTCACCGTCAAAACTTCTTGTAGCATTTACAAAATCAATCCATGAGACCTGGTCTACTCTACTTTATCTACTCCACGGGGAGTTAGCTCCTAAACATGTACCTTATCATGAGATGTGTTTAAAATAAAGTCACAGATTATTTTTGAAATATGGTTCAATTCATCCACTGGAGTCAATGGACGTAGCCCTAAGTCGTTGAACCCTAGGACCAGGTACCAGGACATTAGATGCGGAGATCATGGTCTGCCCATGCGCCATGACCCCTCTCTTGACCTTTGTGGATATGGTCCAAAGGAATGTCAAACAATACGTTTGTATAGCAACTCCCAAACATCGATTGAGAAGATATCAAAGGTAAATCATATTTCGTAGCCATATCGCTTAAGGGCTGTACTGTATATTATAGTTGTGCATATATATATACATACATACATATATATATATATATATATATATATATATATATATATATATATATATATATATATATATATATATATATAAAATATATATTTTATATATATATATATATATATATATATAATATATTTTATATATATATATATATATATATATATATATATATATATATATATATATATATATATATATATATATATATATATATATATATATAATGGATTTATAAACGCCAAAAAAGCAGTAAGTAACCTAACAAAAATAACAGCACCAATGTTATTTGTAAGCTGACATCTTGACATCCATGCAGTTTGTTTGTTTTTAACTTTTCAACTTCGCACCAACAGGCACTAAACAAACGTGAATGCACACCAAGATGGCCGCAACAAGGGTTTAAAAAATCTGGCTCTTCCTGAAATCTCCAATTTAATTATGTAGCTGTCAATCTCACGAGGCAGATCAGCTGCTCGGGGGGGGGGGGGGGAAGAAAATGTTTCCATAAGAAAATATTCACGGCTGGTTACATAAGCTGATACAGCCTGCGTTTCTCTGGCGATTTGCGTTACATTTAAATTGTGTTATATAATGTAGTCCCCCTATATCTTCCACACTATACCCCCATTTCTACATATAGGCCAACACATTATATATATATATATATATATATATATATATATATATATATATATATATATATATATATATATATATATATATTTAGGTATATACGAATCATACATTGCAAACCGATTGAGGCTTGAGTATATTTAGGAATAAAATTCAAAGCGTACATAAGCCTACTACATGACATTACCTTTTATAATAATATGTCATTAATACATGGCACAATGCTAATGTTACGCGAATAAATTATAGCAGTTGCATAATTATGCAGGATTCAAGAGGATCTCGATATACCGGAAGTTGAGAAGTGGGACGGTTGGGTTGGGGGGGGGGGGGGGGGTTACGGAAGTAGTGAAACGAGTGGTGAAGGAAATGTTTTTGTGGCAATGATTGTCATGCGCAAACTCGGTAGGAAATCATTTTGATTGGCGGCTGAACCACGGGTAAAGAAATCTCTTCTGTCTTCGACAAGTGGTAATTTGAAATGAATAATTACTGAATGGAATTATTTGTATATATATATATATATAAATATATATATATATATATATATAGATAGATAGATATATATATATAAATGAGTGCGCGTATGTGTTTGTGTTTGTGTGTGTGTGTGTTGGTGTGGGTGTGCGTGGGTGTGTGTGTGTGTATGTGTGTGTGTGTGTGTGTTGCTACATAAAAAATGGAATTTTGTGAGATCCATGTGTTTGCAGGAGGTTCAATATTGACGGTGAACGATGTCCTAAAATTAAAATAGTTACCAAATCGTCACGCACCGATTGACCCCAGAAACGTTTATCGAATGTAGTAAAAATAAAACCACTTCCACGGCATTCATTGACGACGTCGGCCATTTGTTTAAAAATTTTTTTCCGTAACATGAATTTTTAGCAGTGAAAAACTTTTTCAAAAGTTGGCACATTCAGCCCCCTCCCAGTCTACCTCCCCTCCCCCCCTCCTCTACCCCTTAAGTTTTTAATTTATAATGTAGCGTCGAGATAGGGTTAGCAAATGTCGACACCGGTGCTTGGCGTGTCGCTTGCTAAAAATAAAATAAAATTGATTGACAGAAAGGTACCTATTGCACGCTGTGAAGGCGGTTTGAGTGGTATATAGAGGGGGAGGGTAAATAAAAAAAACTTGGATCGGATAAAGAAACGGAAGTTCGCTGTGCGACAGAGAATGGCAAGTAAACACGTTTGTAATAGATTGTTGCGTTACAAAATGGTAGCAGAGGTGACGGTGTAGGGAGATATGCGTATCTTGGTTGGGGTTTGTTAGCGAAGTTTGTATCAACTTTGTGTAGAGTTTGTTCCCTTTCTTTTGTTATAACGTCAATTTTGTCTTGACATTATACAAGGTGAATATAACATATGTTGAAGCTAAAATGTATTTCATAAACTTGGAAATAATTCGTGGCAAACAACGGATGCTAAAGTTTAATACAATAATCAAAACGAAATAAAACTGTAATAACATGTATTTTTCCAAAAACTAAAACCAATTAACATGAATTTTAAAACATTAACGAAAGTTTTCAGTCCTAATTCTGATAGTAACTTGGCAAGCTTATCGTGAATATTTTTTTAAAAATATTATTAAAATAAAAAAAACCTCAGATAAATATAACAGAACTACCAACTAATTAATGTAATCATTTGTTATTACAATTTCTTTATGAAGAGAATTGTGTATCCATCTTGTGTGTGAGAAATCAATTAAGGAATATAATTAAGAAACGTAACAGGATAGAGGATATAACTTAGAGATGCAGACTCTACGGGATTGTAGTTTAGGGATGAGTATAACGAATAGTCAGTTGAAAAGCATTCTCATGTTAGTAGGTCTCAGAAAATGTATGGATACAGAATAAACAATTTAAATGTGACGATAATAAACTGTTTCAAATATCACGCTGTGCAAAATATTAAAACTTGTAAGTGTAATGCGAATAAACATACAATTCGCAGGTGTTGAAGGAACATAAAGGTATTGTTTACATGTGTATGTGAGAGAAATGTATTGTTTACACGTGCATAAGACTATGCATCGGTATACGGTTAGAAGTAGTGGATTTACAGGTGTGGGTAAGATTTGGGGTAGGTAGTTTACAGGAAGGTTAGGAGTAGGTAGTTTACAGGTAAGGTTAGGAGTAGGTAGTTTACAGGTAAGGTTAGGAGTAGGTAGTTTACAAGTAAGGTTAGGAGTAGGTAGTTTACAGGTAAGGTAAGAAGTAAGTAGTTTACAGAGGAGTAGGTAGTTTACAGGTAAGGTTGGAGTAGGTAGTTTACAGGTAAGGTTAGGAGTAGGTAGTTTACAAGTAAGGTTAGGAGTAGGTAGTTTACAGGTAAGGTTAGGAGTAGGTAGTTTACAGGTAAGGTTAGGAGTAGGTAGTTTACAGGTAAGGTTAGGAGTAGGTAGTTTACAGGTAAAGTTCTCACCTGGAGTTCCTAGCCCGCAGCCGTCGTCCTGTTTCTGCTCCCGTGGAGGACGATAAAGGGTGCGGCGACATCTCAGTGTCGGACATGGAATTTTCAGAGGTTGTCGGCAGGGGCGTATCCACACTTGCAGAACTAGATGGCAGGGGGGTATCCAAGCTCGATGATCTGGATGGTAGTGGCGTATCCACGGTTGAAGATCTGGATGGCAGGGGGATGTCGAGCCCCTCGGTAAGAACAGAGACGGTGAGGGGGGAGCGGGACAGCGAGAAGTGGGAGGGTGAGAACAACGACGATGAAGGCGACGAGGTGGACGGCGATGACGTCACGGCGGTACCGGAAATGCTGAGGTGGCGGGGAGGTGGAGGTGGGTCGGGGTGTTGAAAGTGTTGATGGTGCTGATGGGGTCGGGTGGTGGGGGAGGTAGTTGAAGTACGCGCCGTCTTCGTGAGATCAACATGTGGAGTTGGAGTGGAGGTCTTGGTGGTGATGGTGATGCTGGTGGGCGTAGCTGCGGTGGTGGTGCAGGATAAGCACTCTGACGTATCCATCTTATCCACTAAAGAACGGTTCGGATTTTCCCGTTGGATAAAATCACAATTTAACTCTCGGGAATTCCCAAGTTTGAAATCCCGATTAAAAACTGGTGTCGGATTTGGCATGGTTTTAGTCTGGGTTTCACCTGAATGCGGTTTATGGCCTAGACCATTCTGGGTTTCTAGTCCGGCTACAATACTGATTTCATTCGCAGGGGTTCTAATGTTCTCACGGCGGGGTCCTTTGCCTGCCCCCTCGTAGGTATCACATTTCGGCAGGCGGGGGGTAAGGCCGCTGTTGAAAGACGAGGTTTGAGAATCAGACACGGCGGGGTCTAGTGCTGTCTTGCATTGAGATCCACTGCTTTTCTTGTCATCTGGGGAATCCCCATGTCGTGGGAAAATGTGTATTTTAACCCCATTACTTATATCACGACGATTGTTACTATTTATAGAACATGTTAAATTCCCGTTAATGCTAGATGTAGTATTACTGTACTTCGAGCTATGCACAAAAGATAATTTTGGCAAACCATGATGCTTTGCGACCGTATGGGTTTTGCTTGTCACTTCCTCGTATTTACTGGTGACAGTGGTGTTTATATAGCTGCTCGGGGTGGTCTTGCTGCCATTTGTCGAAGAAAGACTTCCGGTATGTGGCGATGACGTAGTGGGTTCTGCTTGTGACGGATTTGAACCCAGGACGCTTGGCGTGGTGTTTGAAATCGGCCTGGTGTCGACGGTGTTGGTTGTCTCAGACTTGTGGACGTGTTCCGTGAAAACGACTTTTTGAAACGGGTTCAGTTTTAGCTGGTTGTTGTTGTTGATGCTGTTGTTGTTGATGCTGTTGTTGTTGTTGTTGTTGACACCCGCTGCGTTGGTGCCGGTGGGGTTGTTGCCCATAGCCGTTGAAGAGTGGGTGCTTTGTAGTGCTGCCAGAAGAAGAAGCGCGCCGTTGGCTGTTCTAAGCGTAGTGCCAGATGTTAGCGTTGCTGGACTGAGGTTCGAACCTAAGCTGGAACTGAGTCCGACATTGAAGGAACCGTTTCCTACATTGAAGGAACCGTTTCCCTGACCGGATATGAGCAGCGCACGCAGCGGGGTTCCGGAAGGCGCGGCGATGAAGCTGGAATTGGTGACGATGAACTTCTCTGGCGTGGGGTGGATTCGTTCCTTGGGCGGGCCGTCGTGGTCCATGCTCACACCGTCATACTTTACCACAGGGGATTGCAAGGACAGGGTAAAAACGTTAGCCGCGCCGCTGCTGTTCTTGCTGTTGATGTCGCGGCTGATCATGTCACGTGATGTTGTCAGCGCATGCGCGGGAAAGTGTAAACAAACTTCAGTTCACGGGGCCGCAGCGTGTGTTGCTCCTCATCATTGTGGGACTGAGCTCCTAGTGTGCCCTTTGCATAGCCTCGTTCCCAGTCACCAGTCATAAGGACACTCCTATGGAAAAAAACAAATCAAACATTAAACTCTTCAAACACTAAGGTATCGATGTGGTCGAGTCGCTAAAGCTCATGGTTGCTAAATCGTAAAGTTCGAACCCCCGGGAAGATGAGGTTCTGTAGCAACTTTTCTAGGAGAGGTAACGCCAAATCAAACAACAAAATTCCCTTCTTAGAAGGCTATGAAAGGAAATCCAAAAAGAAAAGCAGGCTGAAATCGATGTTAACGGCTTATAGGCGCATACAAATATGGCACGTAATACCTACTTATGTTCAAATATTAAAAATTAAGAACGAAGAAGAAGATGACTAACAACTCATATGGCTCCTTATGTAGGAAAAAGCAAATAAAATTCTGAATCCTATGTGACCACTCTTACGCAAACACCTATATAATAATAAATCAAATATGAGGCTTTTTACTAACAACACCAATGTAGCTTGATATTGATATAACATCTATAGAAGAACAATTCAAAAACTGAATTTTTCTCCACGTTTCACAGACGAATCAAATATTAACCCCTTCACTACGATAAAGAATAAATATAGAGTGATGTTTAACCCTCTTCCGTGACGTGTCACTTTCGACATTTAACAAAGTCACCTCTGACCAGAAACAGAAGAACTGACAGACGACATGACGTAAGACGCGGGGACGTCATGACGCTAGGGGTGACAAATCCACGGGTCGCTACATAGTGCAAGACGTCGATTCTGTGAAATTATGCGGTACACAATGCCCTCTCTCCACACACAGGCACACACACACACAGACACACACACACACAGACACACACACACAGAAACACACATACACTACATTTGGTGTCTCCCCTATACCCTACTATTGTGTTATCGTTAACTGGATGAACCATAGTTTGCGGGAAAATGTTGCAGATTTTTCATGCTGCTGTCAACCCTTAAATGGTGTCACCCGGTGCGGACCGCACCCTCCGCTTCCGCAAAGTGACATCACACATACACACATACATACACACACACCCTCAGACAGAGACACATACACTCTTATTTTAAGTTTTGGGGGAACGTATTGGCTGTTTCTAATCATTGATTTATTTTTATTTTTTTTAAATAGCAGTCTGTTGAATTAAAAAAAACATTCTCAAAGGTAAAATTTTGTAATCCATAAGTAATCCATAAGTAGTTATCGAATCTTTTGTTTTCTTAAACTAAAATTATTATTTTAAAATGGATGCCTGCTTCTTCTTTGTTCTTTTTTTTAAATCGTAAATAAAATGGTTAGAAAAAAAATAAACAGATTTCTTAAGTATCAGAAACTAAGTACTAAACCTTTCACTGCAAACGACGACCGTAAGTGACAAAAGTCTCCGAACAACTCCGGGTCTCAAAATTAACTGACAGACATCACTCCCTCCCCACCCCCTTCACACCATCTAACAGCTACTCTAAGTGGTTTTCTATACGTCTTTACTAATTGTACGCGTGTCACCATTGGAACTTTCCGATAGTTTCACGACAGTGCGAACAGTTTTCACAAGAAGGTAAAAAATATTTAACCAGCCTAAGTTGTCATTACTGTCGTAGACTTAATGGGGAATTTTAAACCGGCGAGATCACGTGATGCGGGGCAGGAGAAATTATACTAACAGACAGAGGGAAATGGTAGGTGGGGTAGGCTTAAAACAAAAGCTGACAGGGTTGATATTTAGGAAAACCCCAGATGATATTTTATCCAAACTACATTCAGAGTGTTCAATGGTTCTAATACATTAGTTAGCTTACAGTACTAAAAGTTAAGCTTATACCAGCAAATCGAGACCAAATCGAGCTTCTATATAAAAAATTGCTACTCTTTGATATAAATCACATATAATTTTCGGTTGCCAGAAAAATGCGCAATCGTAAAACTGCGCAACGGAAAACTGCGCACACAGAAATATTCGCATATACAAATTAATTATATTAATACACTTAAATGTGGTAATTCGTGGAAATATGTTTTATTATGCTACAATTTACATGTAGTCATTCTTTATCAATGTCTATAAACGCTAGATTTTAGAAAACAAAAAATGTCCTGGAAAACTTTTTAATGCGCAGTTTTCCTTTGCGCATTGTTCCGTTGCGCATCTTTCCTGTCACCAAAATTATCCTTACAAATGTCCTACTTCCCTAGATTAGAAAAACTATTGCTACACGCTAACCCTTAAACCTAGAACCAGAGCCATAAAACTGTTCTTATGCTGGATGTACCAGAGCTATGTGGGAAGTTCTGAATGAAATGTGGAGTTAGCACTGAGTTATTTCCCCTGATTCATTGAATGTAAATGTTTATGATTTGACAAATGCGAGAAATCATTTGAAGTGCGGTGTAAAGACGAATGTTTCTTCGTGTGTGGGCCGCCATTATGTGCTTACATACACACATTCACACATGTACAGACATATTCACATATGGCTTACATCTTCACACACGGCTTACACCTATATAAACATAGCTTACAAACATAAAGATATATTGCATAATAATATACATAAAGTGACTAATATATACAGATGGTCACACACATAGCTTATTACTTTAATACACGTATTTTCTTATAAATATACATATTCATACGTAGATACCTAAAATACACACATATCCACAAAAGCTTACATGTCAAGTATGTGTTTCACATATGTACATACATTTTAAAAGTGCTCAGCATAAGGGTCGAATGGTAGCGCATACGACTTCTAACCCGATAGTCTCGAGTTCGAATCCGGGTTGAAGTCAGTAGAACGTTCCTGAGTCCACCCACCTGTAATGGGTATCTGGCTGACTTTAGGAAAAGTAAATCCTGTTGAGCATTGTGCTGATCACACAATCCTAGAAACAGATGAACTCTACTTCACTTGTCCCATGGGCCGTCAGGTTCGAAAGCAAAAATTCTTTTTACAAACATTCAAGCATTACAAACACACATTTTGCTCACCTATACAGATACTATGAAAACACAAACAAACGTAGTGAAACGCATATTGTTACAAATGGACGCACTGATAGTTGGTTGGTGGACATACAAACGATTGACATGAGTTCAAATCCCTACCTACTAAGCGTTAGATTTGTTATAGAAGGGTGATCAAAAGCCGACTCGACCACATGCAATGTCTGATGTAACAGACAGTGGCGTAGGCAGGGGGGGGGTTAGGGGGGGTCATAACCCCCCATAGACCCCTCGGTATATATATAAAAAGTATGAGGGGGTGCAAATCGAAAGTTTGAGGGGGGTGCAAATCGAAAGTTTGTCCCCGGGTAAAAATTGGACCCCCCCCCCCCCCCCCTTGAGACGATCCTGGCTAAGCCACTGGAAACAAATGTACGTTAGATAAATTATCAGACCAAAGGCCTTGATAAACTGCATGTGTTCTTCGGAACTTTAGTTGTAAGATTAACTGGCCAAATGTTCATGTAAATCTACCTGGCTCAAATTGTATCAGTAACTCCACAAGTTCAGCATTTAAGTTTAACTGGCCAAATTTTTTATTGCATTCTATTTCCTAATTTCAAGATGCAAGCTTGCATGACGAATATTTAAACAATGAAATTATCTGGCCAAAAAATCGTAATGTAACCTTATCTGGACAACACGTTTACGCTAATCTTAACTGGCCATAAATTTTATTGTAATCTTAACTGGCAACTATTTTTACTTTTAGTTTATCTGTCAATTTTTACTGCATATCTGGGCATACTTTTTTTTACTTTAAACTTATCTGGCCATTTTATTCTAAATTTATCTGGCCACCATTTTTTACAGTTAACGTTTCTGACAAAAGTGGATTTTTTTTTTTTTTTGTGCAAATGCCATTGCCACTTGTGCGTGTTTTTTTTCTTCTTCAGTGCGATAACAAACCAATAAAATGCTCTTTCGTAAACGAAAGGATTAGTGATTGGGGATAAAGATTTCAATATACGCGATAAGACTTACGTGTTAATGTGTTAAGGATAAAGATTAAGATTTCAATACTTTCTAAGTTTGACAAAGCGAACGTTTTAAGCCGAGCGGGGAAAAAAAGTATGATTCACTAAACTATCCAGTAAAGTTTATTTTATTTTCACAGAACAAACATGATTGACAAAGACCTTTAGCAAACAGTTTACATTTGCCGGCTGCCGGGTGTTATGCCGGCACCGGGTGTTATGCCGGCTTTATCTTCACTACCGTCCTCCACGAACGTCGTTGTCTTTTATTTAAATACAAAAACGTGGGGAGAGTCGAGTGGGGCGGGGTAAACTCTGGATCTGTGGTCACCTTGGCAACAGCACGAATAGTGCGAGAAGATACGGTATCGATATTTGTGTAAAAAAGAATAAAGAAGTCGGATTTAGTAGGCTTGAGTCTTGGTATCGATACGACGTGAGGTGGATACAGCACGGCGGGGGGGGGGGGGGGGGGGGATAGGTTGGAATTTAGTATCAACCGTCAAGTTGGGGGTAGGGGGTGTGTTCTAGAGCATGGGGGTCTGTGCCTTGACGCCAGCTTAAAATAGACACATTAGCAGGGAATATAATGCTGTGATTTTATGTCGAACACATGTTTTATGTCCGAGGTTTAACAAGCTACAGACTAAACCCCCAAAACACCAGAAACACACCGGTGAAGACGTGGCCAGATAAATCTTTTGACGGTCCAAACCAAATTTACGAACAGAACAAAATTATATTTATTTTTTGCTCGCTGAGTCTTTACCCTACACTATATTTTACAAACACCTAATTATGTTTTCTTAATTGACACCTAATTTATAAAAATGTTTTCCCGAATTTCGTGTGTGCGGTGTTCTGGAGAAATTATTGTTACAGTTTTTTGAGTTAGTAAAATACGAATCTTACAAGCATATATCATAGATCAATGCAAAAACCATTGAACGTTGTATCACACGTCACCTCATAAACCCTGTCAACCTTTTCTTAAGATAGATAATAAAATATTCTGCACTTTGTGTGCGATTACTGCGCTGCTGAGTCTGCCCCTGAGTCTACCCAGCTCTGAAAGGTACCTAACTCATGTTAGGGAAAGTAAAGTCGGCTGGGCATTGTGTTGACCACACTATCTTTTCATATGCCGAGGTCACAGAAACAGGTGAACTCTACTTCACTTGCCCCATAGACCGTCAGGTTTGGAAGGGGTACTTTACTTTTTTTTTACTGCGCTATTCTTAAAGTAAAATGCCCGTACAGATTGCTCGAAATTTCTACTGGTATGAATAAAATAATTTAAACCCACGAATAAGTCTAGTATTACATTGAGGATGGGGTGTGAAAAACAACAAATAAGATAAATAATATCATAAAATTGAGAATGTTTATTATTTTTACAAAAGGAAAAAAAAAGAAAGGATGAAAGTCAGTGAAATGTAGAGTAGTCGTTACTGAAAAAAAATCGAATGGAAATAAATAGTTTCATAAAGCTAGGAGCCGGCTCGGTGGCAATCATTTACTGGCCAAATAAAATCTATAGAAGGTATCTCCGCGTGCCCTTAGGGAAAAGACAGTGTAAACCAAGGGCATTAACTCGAGTTTGAAGTTAACTGTCGTACTTCCTGTAGAGGGAGACAATTGAGTGCTTCTGATTATCTATAGCAGTTATCTCAAGCCATTCGGGCAAGGGAGGTAAAAAAAATGGTTGTGTAAACTGGTGGTGAATTCGTTGTTATACAGTTGGGGGTCGTAGGGGTCATTGTGTGGTTGTAATTGTAGTAGTGGCGTCTCTAGGGTTTTAATTTTATTAGTGGTGTATTTAAGTTTTTTATAGACTGTAAGAAGACGGATATCTGAATAAGTACTGAAACTTTTCACACGTAAGAAAATCTCAATTGTTAAGATATTTTGCTTTCATTCATGGAGCCTCTTTCCCTATACTACTCTCTCTCTCTCTTGCAATATATATATATATATATATATATATATATATATATATATATATATATATATATATATATATATATATATATATATATATATATATTTTTATATCTACATATATACATATACATATATATATATATATATATATATATATATATATATATATATATATATATATATATATATATATATATATATATTCAGTTAGCTCGAATGAGTTTGTATAGATGTTTAGGGTTAAAATTTCGGTTTTTAGTTTACATTTAGTTCTTGGATTAAAGATTGTGGTTTGTGTTTGGTTTAGTGTCAGAGTACCTAGATAAACCCACGATAAGTAACGTTTTGTTTTCTTTCTTTTTATTAATTTTTTTTTAACAAACATCGGTTTTAACAGTGTGACGACGAAACTGCAAATTATTTGAAAACAATCGTCGAAACACTGCCGCATGTTCGTGTCACCCTTCATCACGCCCCCCCCCCCCTCACCCACCCACCCACCCCCTCCATCCCTCACCCACCCACACCGGCGCACGTCCCCATACACACCTTCACCTATACAAACAGCCGAAATCTAATTAACGAGATCAAATAATGGCCTGTGCTAGGCCGCGGCCGTTTAATTGATAGGAAGCGATCAATCGCGCGGAGACGAGGCATCAGGGTCTACAAGCGTTGGGTGACTTCTCGCTAATTAGACGGACAAATGGGGGGGGGGGGGGGGTGGCTCTGGGGGTTAGGGGGTGAAGGCTGAGAGTGCGCCACGCAGAAATTAAGCAAACATCCGTTTCAGGGGGAACCGTGGACGGACAGGCGCGTGGCGGGGTGCGGGAAAGAGGGGGGGGGGGGTCGAGGGACAATCGGAAGGGGGTCAGGGGGGCCCCAGAATTTCATTATAAGATCCTTACTTCTTTTACTGGACTATTTATAGCATGTCGTTATACACATTGAGGATGAAGAGCGTAGGCAATAGGCTGGTGGAGGGGGAGGGTGGGGGTAGGGGGTTAAGGTGAATGGGGTACTTCACTACAGAACCAAAACTGTTTATAACGTGTCGTTTAAAAAACTGTTATCTTTAAAAGAGGGGGGGGGGCGGCTAGGATTAGCGCTGTGAAATTATTTATTAATTAAATATGTGTTGATACAAAAAGACAAACATAACAATGTTTAATGCATTTTGTCGCGGCAACCCCGACCATTTGATTTCGGCTTTAAACCGCGTGAGGTAAGAGAGGAGATCTCTTCATTAATTCATGGCAAATGGCTGTAATAGACACAAAATTATATGAACAACAAAAGAGTATTTTATTTAAAAAAAAAACAGTTGTTTTTGTTGTTCTTTTTTAAAGAATTTTTTTTTTAATCAATGGCCTTAAGTCATGGCGGTTATAGAACAATATAAATGATGGAACTCACTAACTGGTAGGAGGGGGGTCTTTGACTTTTTAAATAATACATTACTTGTGGGTGGTCGGGGGTGGGGGGGGGGGGGTTCAGACTATGGTAACAATGTGCTACGTGGTGGGAGGTGGGGGAGGGTAACGAATGTGCTTAACGTGGAGGCAAAATATGTACAACGTTCATTTTCGTTGGAACTCTGGCTTGATAATGGGGGTGGGGTGGGGGGCGAAGCATGCGTGGGGTGGCGTATTTTTTTGTTTTTTTTTTTTAAAAAGGGGGGGGGGGGATAGTGACCCAGATTTAAGTAGCCATTAGGCGATGCATGGGGTGGGGAACCACTTTTTACTATATGATGTATAGTTTACAGGATTTCTGTTAGACATTTTTCTAATTCATTTGGAGAGAGGGTTGGAAGTGTTCCGAGGGTGGGGGTGGGTGGACAAAGAAAGAAACACTGATCATTGAGAAAAAAGCCTCCTTCATCAACTCGATAGAAGACCTTTTCTGTCCCCATTCCATGTACATTAGATGTAGGACCCATAACGTCCCCTCCTAATACACTTTAGATGTAGGACACATAAAGTCCTTTCCTAATACACATTAGATGTAGGACCCCTAAACTCCCCACCTTATACACATTAGATGTAGGACCCATAAAGTCCTCTCCTAATACACATTAGATGTAGGACCCATAAAGTCCTCTCCTAATACACAGTAGATGTAGGACCCATAAAGTCTTCTCCTAATACACAATAGATGTAGGACCCATAAAGTCCCCTCCTAACACACATTAGATGTAGGACCCATAAAGTCCTACATGAAGGACCAAGCAAGACACCAGGGCAGACAGATCAATGATGGAGGACATAACTACACGTTGAACCGATCAATCTATCACACCTGATCTCCTTTATTTATGCCCCTGATCAAAGCGTTACACTTTTTATCTGATGTTTGAGTTCAAAGTTTATTGCGTTCGCGTTTCACAGGCAATATTTTTCAACAAATTATGTAAATTTTCATCTGCATCTGAATTTTATGAGGTGATTTTTCAGTTTCAAATATTGATCGTATGTTTGCTGTATGTCGTGACTTAGCTAGTACGATGGATTTGAAACAATGAATTATTGCTAAGTGAAGGATGATAAATTAGAGGTATATGGTTCAGTAAAGAGACGTTAAGTTTTAATAAAACTTGAAATATTCAATTTATGTCATTGTAATTGTTGATTTATTGAATACGTTTTTAATACAACAATATATACAGTAGATGAAATTCCTATTTTTTATGTATTTTCCATCACACGTTTTTATTATTTAATTTTATTTTATGAAGTTAATACAGTCAGATGGATGATGACTTAATACAAACAGATGCATAATGACTTAGTATAAATGTATAAAACAACGTGTGTAGTGAAAAAAAGCAGGCACATAT
>NW_026731980.1:0-93707 GCF_028476545.2 Physella acuta | reverse complement strand
CCCTACGGAGAATGAGCGTGTGATCATAATGAAGAGAGGATTGGATATATATAGTTAAGGGTTAACTTTTCGGTTCACCGGGAAAAAAAAAGATTTGCCACATAACTATCACAAAACTTAAATAATTGTTGGTATTATACTCCGAAACGATAGTAGCTGAAGAAATATACAACTACCTAATACAAAACTGTATTTGTAAAATAAGATTATTTTAAGGTGTAGCCTAAATTAAATGGTATTTAATTGGTATTACTGTGTGTTTTTTTTTACACGAACTAGCCAGCGGACTCTATTAGAAACCCTACGGTTATTTTTTCAAGATGGCCGCCGTTATCATAGTTACCCAGATTTTTCCACCAATTTAAAAAAAAAATGGAAACACATATGCGGATGTATCTTTAAAGAGCTGTAGAGGAAAGATTGCTTTATCTCTAGTATTAAAAACGTTTTTTTTTTTTTTTACCGGAGCCTACCCTGGGTGGTGTTATTTTGGTAGTATATTTATAAACTTTAAAATCATTATGGTTAATAATAATAATAAGTAAAAAATAGTATAGGATAATTTGCACTGCAACCTCAACTTTTGTCAAGTATTTAGTTAAATACGAAGTAAAACAAATAATTATAAAAGAAATTTTGGCACATCATTATGATTTGCAGACGTGTTTCGCCGTAGACCTTTCCTTGGTCGGCTTCTCTTTAGTCGGCCTTGGCCGGCCTTATTTGATTACGTTTTGCGTCACTGACAGCATTTGTACCATCTCGGCTTTTTGTTTTGATTCTATGTTTTGTTACTAATAAGCGTTATAAATGTGGGCAGTAAAGGTGGTTGAAGTATTGTTGCTATGAGTTGAGTGCAGCAGCTTCAAATTATTTATGTCTTTATACCATTTCAGTCTACTTTATAGTTAGGATTAAAAAAAACACGATGAAAAACTAGAAGGCTCGAACATTCTATTAAATATTATAAGTATAAAAAATAAAAACCTAGATATTTCATACTAAATATTTTCACGTGTGTTATAAATATTACAATACGTACACAACCTACGCACATATATCTACAATGTTTACATTATATTTAATTAATCGTAGGTTGATTTGCATTTTCTGAATATTTAATGCATACAAAAAAGGCCTATTAACAAATTCCATATTTATACACAGTTGTGCCTTTTTTGCTGTGATTTATTTTTCTGTGACTTTTTTTTTTTCTGTTTCTTTTTCCTATGATTTTTTCCTGTGACTTTTCCGCCCTACAATCATAGCTGATAAGCATTCACTTAGGCCCTGCACGGAAACATAGTACTTGACCCTATCTACACGAATAGGTTTTCCCTTCAATAGACATTGGTAATCTACGACTCATCGGATCTTCACGCACTATCGCAGTGTCACATACGTCGCTAGTAACAGCATGCGATCTATTTGTTTCTTCGGTACTTCATGTCAAGATGTACTAGCTTTTTGACTTTACTGTCTAAGTAATTTGTTCCTAAACTTCACAAACGTGGCAATAAACATGGCTTGATACTTTATGTCATTATGGTTGCTCCACGATACTAAGAGACGCAACTGTTTAGAGACATTATATCTTAAGAGACATGTGAAATATGTTTTTTTTTATAAACGCTTTCAATATTTTTCAATATGGGCTGTTTTCCTCAATGGTTGCTCTAATTATGAAAGAAAAAAAAACAAATAACAAAGTAAATACATTAAGTCAAATATAAACGTAAGCTTGAAAGAAGCACAGAATAAAGCTATAAATAAAATACAATTTAAGAAAGTGAATTAATTTCTATGATAAATTTGTGATCCTATTAATTTTCTGAAATAACATAAGGCATACATCAAAGGTTTCTCAAATACATTGATTAGAAAACCGATACGGTTAACAACAGATTCTTTAATCGTTTACACCTAGGTCAATGTACAGGGTAAAATCGATTTATGTCTTAAGGCAGACATATAGAAAAACAAAGTAAGTGTATACGTCCCTTCTTTTCTATAATTCAATTCCCCTCGACGTTAGGTATTATGTGAACAAAGAGTGAACAAGGTGGCAGAGGCGGAGCTTCTTCTTTTTTCCTCTTAATTTAGTTTATGGTTTAGGATTTAAACAACAAGCCCAAATTCGTGTATAAACTGGACTATGGTCTCCAGATCAGCGGGTGTGGAGCTAATATAATACCACAATATGGGGGGTGGGGTGGGGGGTGGAGGGGTAAGGGAAGGATTGGGGGGGGGGGAGAAGGGGGTTAGGCAGCGTTTGGGTAGGGGGTGGGAGCCGAAATCCAACAAAAAAATGAAATATTTTTTTGCACATTGACAGACAAGTGGTTTACTATAGCAATGATACAGTAGCTAACACACACAGTTGCATAGAAAAAAAAAGTACATCAGCTGTTCAAACCGCTACTACGACTTCTTGCTCCTCTATAGATAGTCTAATAAAAGGGCTCATTAAGATCATTTAAATAGTTTTGTAAGAATTCAAAGTAAAAAGCAATTTCTCCTCTTGATTATTATTTAAATGAGGCGTTCTAAAGAATGACAAAGCTATAGAAAGTAATTTGTTTAAAATTAATAACAAAAAATGCAAAACAAAAAACAAAAAAAAACGCAAGAAATAAAAACTGAACTTAACAATTCATTATCTAATTTCCGTGGTTTTTTAAAATTATTTTTACAGACTTGTCAGATATGAATTTAATTTTCACAATAAAAGAGTTAAGCACGTTTTAAAAAACTCGATAACTTCAGGCCATAAGTGAGTGAGCCAATTTCTGTGTAGTTTGATGTCTGACGATGGACATCCTTTGGAATAAAATAAGTTTAATTGCTAAATTAAATTAAATTAAACTTCAATACTTATATATATATATATATATATATATATATATATATATATATATATATATATATATATATATATATATTATATATTATATATATATATATATATATATATGTATATATATATATATATATATGTATATATATATATATATATATATATATATATATATATATATATATATATATAATATATATATATATATATATATATATATATATATATATATATATATATTGTGTATTTGACATTTTATTTAGCGGGGGGGGGGGGGGGATTATCTACTTCTGCCTCTGCAAGAAGGAAAGCAAGAAAACAAGAGAGACAGGTGTAGAAATAATTTTATCGTTTGATTATTTCTCCCCGACAGAGCCCCGATGATTCTCACACTAGCGACAGTGTCGACCACCAATCGAACAATACAAAGGTGAACGGCATGAGGAACGTAGAAGTTTGAACAAAGGATTATTTACGAATAGCGTCGTTCTTTACATAAAAGTGTTCGTTTCCTAGAAGAAATACTTAAACGGTAAAACTTCACAATGGAAAACTGCTCAAACAGAAAAAACACGCAAATACCAACTAATTATACTAAAACACTTAAACTTTGTCTAATGTCGTAGAAAAGTGTTTTATTATGCAACATTTCTTTGTTAATGTCTATAAGTGCTCGATTTAAGAAAACAAAAATGCCCTTGCGCACTTTTTTTGTGCGTAGTTTTCCATTGCGCGATTTTCCGTTGCTTATCTTTTCAATCACCGAATATTCTTGTCAGTTAAAACTCGCAAAATGAAAACATGTGTTGGGATTAGTTGTCGTATTTAAAAAAGGACGTTGTGTTAATTAAATACATAGAGAAATAGCTGTACTTGCTAATCTATCAACGATTGGAATAGCAGCTAAAGAAATATACAAATTCGGCGACATGAATTAGCATATATCACATACATTGATAAATCACAAACAAATATCAGCTTTAGAGTTGCATTGATGCTGTTTTAAGATTCGTATTAACTTATTTCTACCTCCACTCGATCACAATGAACAATAGATTACTTAGGAAATTGTGGCTGGACATTAGCTTAAGGCAGGAGTCGGCAACTTGCGGGTCGCGAGCCGCATGCGGCTCTTTTGATATCAAGATGCGGCTCTCCAGCTCCATGAATAAATACTAATAATCTTAATGAACAAATAAAATATTTGAAATAAAAAAAATTTAGTGGCTCTTTAAAAGTCTGGAAGAAATACTGGCTATTAACAATGCAGTAATTGTATTTAAATATTAAAATAATAAAACCAAAATATTATTTTTTCTAACATTTTTAAAAATACTTATGATAGTTTCTTCTTCTTTGTTCTTAATTTTAATGTTGGCCAATTAAGTATCGGCGTTAACTTGTTATGACTTTGAATTTAGCCTGCTTTTCTTTTTTTGGTTCGTTTCCATAAATGGCAGTCACGCTTTTTTAGACGATTCCCCCCCCCCCCCCCCCCACTTCCGTCATACATCGTCACAAAAAGCCAGACCCCCCCTCCCCCTAAAAAGATGTCACACCTCAGCCTACAACCCCCTCAAAGTTGCAGTTGAATTTTTCTTAAAATATGATATTTTTTCAAAATCTTGTCTGAAATCTGTCAACATAGAGTATTTTTATCTATTCCTACTACAATTTATTAAAACAGTTTTCTAATAAAATACTTAAAAAAAAAACGTTTTAAAAAACCACGTTTTTCTTGTGGACTAAAAAGTAGAAAATAAATTTTTCTTTTGTGCTTCCTCGAGCTGTGCAGGTTCTTGTGATGACTGACAAAAAACGTGGGTACGTTCACCATCAAATTTCCCGACCCATCTGCCCGACCCACGTTTTTTGTCAGTCATCACAAGAACCTGCACAGCTCGAGGAAGCACAAAAGAAAAATTTATTTTCTACTTTTTAGTCCACAAGAAAAACGTGGTTTTTTAAAAAGTTTTTTTTAAGTATTTTATTTTCTCCTTTTTAGTCCGTTGCTACACATGAAAAACGTGGTTTTTAAAAAAGTTTTTTATATAGTTTATTTTCTACTTTATCTAATGACTTGATTAAGTATGACTTGACTAAGTGTTTATAAATACACGGACTAAAAAAATCTTGAGCGACCAAGATTCGAACCTGGGTTGTCGCGGCCACAACGCGAAGTACTAACCACTATACGATCACGGCCAGCGCGCTCACATCGATTGGGGCCGAAGTGACTGTGTCAATAGGCCTCCAGTCTTGTCGGTATCTTTAGAAATCATGTCCTCAATTTTATGGTCCTTGGGGCGTAATTAAATTAAGCTAATTACGGTCTCTAATTGCTAGTTTTTATGATTGCATCTGAAATTGTTAGGCGAAAGTAGCATGCATGCCAAATTTCAGATCTCTAGAGCAATCAGAAGTGGGCTAATTTTCGATGTCAATTTTAACAACAAACAAATCCACACACAAACGCGAAGCTGAGTTAAGAAAAACGTGTTAAAATTCGTTTTCTAACATTGCTTTTTTATAATGCAAAAGTGTGATGTCGCACCATCTGAACCCCTCCCCCCCCTCCTCATCACATACCGTCACAAAATTACGCCCCCCCCTCCCCCCTACGATTGTGACGTCATTTATGGACGACCCCCTTTGCAGTTTGATTTTTGAGTCGTCTCCCCTAGCTATCAAGCCCACTTGTGAGTTTTCAGTATAGCTTTATTAGCTCAACTACGCCGTAATTAAGAAAATTAAGTAAAAAAGCTTTGTCGAAAACAATGGGTAGTTAGTGTGGCGAAACTCCAGGAAAAAAGCGAAAAAAAAAATATAAAAACATATTGAAAGTATGAGAACCACTAATCCTGAATATTCTCGAAAGATCGGATTAAAGAAAAATAATTTCAAATACAAGGCCAGTTATTACAATTCAATGGGCTTTGTCATTTGAAAACATTCAAACGTTATTTTATACGTTTGTTTTGAATGAAACTCAAAAAGCAAATTTTAAAATCATTCGCACCATATGTTGTCAAAATAAAACATAATCTGTTATTCTCTAGACATATTCTTTGTTTGCTATAAGTCGATATAGTATTAAATGTTCAACAATATTATATTCAGCTAACATATAAGATAAAAGGTTTTTGTTTAAAACGATGAAATGGATATTTGGGTATGTGTATTGAAACTAACATATTTTTCATTATCAGTCAACATTTAGTTAAAATTGATAATATTAGCCCATACAAAAATTAGTATATTTTAAGCATAATATAATATATTCACACCAATACATTATTTTTAAAACATACACACTTACATTTTTATAAACTCAAACCCACCCACTCACACCCATACTTATATATATATATATATAATATAATATGTGAATATATATATATATATATATATATATATATATATATATATATATATATATATATATATATATATATATATATATATATATATATATATTATAGGTGAGAGTGAGTGTGTGAATATGGTGTCTTGAGTTCCTTTTTTATTTTTACTTTTAACACATACGTGAATCTGTCAAGATATCTAGTTCATGTATGTATCTGTCACAAAACCAGTATATCACGTTGAACAGCTTTATGTGAAATGATATAAACAGGTATATCATATGTGAAACGTATATTTCTAGACATCTCTATTATGTGTAGGTGTTTTTGGCAAATCAAGTATGTCTGTGCGAATTGATCAGTGTATATTAATCTTCAGTTCACATCAAAGAAATATTTCTATACATTTTTATTACACATAATCTATGTGATGTATGTCACCATGACTTTGTGTGGAGAAGAACCAACAGCTGGTTACCTTGAAGGAAAGATGGATTTCGCCCACGGATTTATATTATGAGACCAAATCAAAAACATCAATTACCAGTGAAAATAAAATATAAACAAAGAAAATAGAATAAAGAATCTGTTTTAAATCAATTACTATTAAAAGATTTTGTTCTGGGGCTTGTAGGGTTTAAAAAGCGATGAAAAATATGACACGCACACGCACGCACGCACCCACCCACGCACGCACGCATATATATATATATATATATATATATATATATATATGAATATATATATATATATATATATATATATATATATATATTCATATATATATATATATATATATATATATATATATATATATATATATATATATATATATATATATATTACTTTATAATATTTGTTTTAATTTTATATGTGTACGCCTATGTATGCTTGTGTTATCTGTAGGCTTCTGGCATCTGTAGGCTTGGGGTACCTGTAGGCTTGTGTTATATTTAGGCTTGTGTCAACTGAAGGCTTGTATCAATTGTAACTCAGAGAACGAACATTAGTCCCTATTGCGCGTAGATTCATACAGGCGTATCCTTGTAGGTTTACATGAACAGGTTTAAGAAATTTTATTATGCCATGCGACAATCAAAATTCGTTTGAAGTAGATTTGATCAAACGTTTGTAAATATCGTTTATGTTTCAAGAGTAATTAAAACACGTTTGTTCTAAAGAAAGTCTTTGTGTGGGGAAAACACTTTAATCCTCCCACATGTATCGGAGGAATGTTGTAAAACCCGTGAGTGGGCGTGAGGCTTTGTCTTTAAAACGTGTTTCAAACCGCGGCTCGTCTAAACACCCACTCATCTCGACTTGAAGAGTTATCTGTTGAGCGGTTCGTCTAACTTACGAAGGTGAGTGATGCGTCTCTGTTTCAAAATAGGTTTAGAAATGAATGTTTCTTCATCATTTATGCAAATGATTTACTTTTGTTTGTTTTGAATTAGCTCTTTTTCAGACTTTTTCTGAAATTTACCAATTAATTGTCTTTACTTACTGAAGATATATGAACATTATTTTTAACTTTTATTATTGCGCATGAATTATAGCTATAAATTATCATAATTTGTATAAATCATCATTTAATTTTTGTTTTTTGTAGGCTATTAGACTATTTAGACTAAAGATACAATTAGTAAATAAATTAGCTTTTCTTTCGTTCACTTTATTAAAATACCTTAATACTAGTATGGCTACAACTGCAAGTTTTTTGTAGAGTTAGGATAGTTAGACTGCCCCGAGATACGTTTTAATTACTAAAGCTCTGAAATATATACTAGCTGCAGCACCAAGGAAGCTACATAATCCTATCAGTTTAAATCTAATTCATTCACGTAAACTTATTGTAATAGTTTAGATCTACATATTTTTGCGCTTTTTGCAACAAGCAATTTTTCCATAACTAATACCTAACTGAAATTTACTAAATAATTTCTCTACATTTTTACTTTCTCGTATATACGAAGTATAGAGAAAGTCTTGTAATCGTGCAAAAAAAAAAAATCGAGATTTTTGCAAATCTCGACGTTTTACATCTCACTGATACGGAAAAACATAATTTTGCAATCTTGTCCGTATGTCTGTGTGTCTGTGTGTGTGTGTGTGTGTCCGTGTGTAAACACGATAACTTGAGTACCGTTACAGCTAGGTTGATGAAATTTCATATACAAGTATTTTATCAAAATCGTAGATCCGTATCAACTTTTGAGCGATTTCGGATAACCGGAAGTGGTACTTTTTTTACTTTGAATTTTTCAAAAGCCTATAACTTGAGTACTATTTCAGATAGATAGATGAAATTTGATATGTAAGTAAAAGATCTAATTCTCTACCTTCTGTCAAATTTTGAGAATTTTTCGTTGACCGGAAGTACTTATTTACGCTACTTCCGATTTCTCAAAAAACTAATGTAAATTTTTTAAAAGTACTAATAATATTGCGCACTATTATGCGCTTTTTTATTCGCGTTCACTTGGTGTGCAATTAATTTGTCTACGAGATTTTATTCTATTTTTAAAACTTTAAGTATTTAAAATGGATTAAAAATCATGTCCAAAGCCCGAGTTCCCATCCCCTGTTATTTTATATAAGAATATTCGAGAAAGTTTAGGGGAGATCACTCCCGGTTTATTTCGTATGAAATTTAAATGCAAAAGTTAGTTTGCATCGAATTTTAAACTATTTTCTTACTATTTTTTATTCTCATTGTGTCGTTTACAAAGTTTAATAATTATTAACTTGAAATGCTACTTTTTTTTCACTACGGAAGGTTAAAAATTTGAAAATGAAATTTTGATACAGAAGTAAGTTTGTAACAAATATTTTATTATTGCAAAATTTTAGAGTAACGTTGTGTTGTTTACACATATATACAAAAATGTAAACCTATAATTAAAATGCAACTTGTTCTTACTTAAAAAATTTAAAAAGTTATTCTCTAAAACCACAATTTAAATACAAAAGAAAGTTTGAATCAAATATGTTATTATTTTACTA
The DNA here is from genome assembly GCF_028476545.2 of Physella acuta. NCBI lineage: Eukaryota > Metazoa > Mollusca > Gastropoda > Physidae > Physella > Physella acuta. Next base: position 84,482 of record NW_026731980.1, on the reverse strand, counting down.
CGAGAAAAATGGCCCGTTGAGGAAGGGTACAACGGGCGCTAGGCTGATAGTGCTGTCTCTTTTCTCTAAACTAAAACCAACCCACCCCCCCCCACACACCACCCCCACCCCACCCCCCCACCCCCCACACACCACCCCCACCCCCACCCCCACCACCCCCAACCCAACCCCTCAACCCCACACACCACCCCCCACCCCCACCACACACCACCCCCACCCCTCACCCCCACACACCACCCCCTCCACACACCGCCCCCCCCACCCCCCACCCCCCCCCCCCCCCCCCAAAAAAAACATGTCTACCGTCCCATTCAACGAAATATAATTATATACTTTTTCCAGTGTCCGCCCCCTCCCAGAAAATTCTACCCCCGCCCCCGAAAATTTCAAGTACCCCCACCCCTCTCCGGGGAGGAAAAAGTCTGAAAGAAGCACTGAAACCAACCCACCCCCCACACACCACCCCCCCACCCCCCCCACACACACACCACCCCCCCACCCCCACCCCCCACACACACCACCCCCCCCCACCCCTCCACCACCCCCCACCCCCAAAAAAAACATGTCTACCGTCCCATTCAACGAAATATAATTATATACTTTTTCCAGTGTCCGCCCCCTCCCAGAAAATTCTACCCCCGCCCCCGAAAATTTCAAGTACCCCCCACCCCTCTCCGGGGAGGAAAAAGTCTGAAAGAAACACTGAAACCAACCCACACACCACACACGCTAAATGTGTCGACGTCATATTTCGTTTTTCGAATTACTGTGCATGTTTTTATTTTGCTTGTGTTTTCTCTAGAGCGTTCTTGTCAGACAAAGCGTTCTTGTCAGACAGAGCGTTCTTGTCAGATAGACAGACAGCGAAACTATTAGTATTAATTTTGTAATAATTATGTGTTGTTTATAATGTTTAATAATTATTTCCTTAAATGTTTCTTTATTTTACTAAAAAAGTTTCAAAACGTTTTTTGCACGAAAATGTAACTTTGTTTATATTATTTCCTTAAATGTTTTTTTTTATTTTACTAAGAAAGATTTTAAAAATTATATTGTATGTTAAAATGTAACTTTGTTTTGCAGTGAAAATGCAGGTGGCAGCTTGTCTTCTCGTGCTGGCTGTGATGTATGTTGGGGCTGGTGCCAACACATGCAGCAGGTCAAACTGGTGGTCCATTTTTGACACGGCCGGCTCGTCCAAATGTGAGAACGAAGGAGACTTCATCGCTGGTTTTTTCAGGAACCTGATGCCAAATCCGTCGTCCAACGACTACATCTACGACCTCGAGGAGGCTGAGTGCTGCACGAGGAACCCGCCGTGGAACAACTCCAAGACGATGGTGGTCAACGCCGACTGGTGGACCTTGTTTAATAACAACAACGTCTGGGTCACCTGTCCTGCTGGGTATTTCCTGAATGGGCTCTACAGGACAGGGGGGTTCGGTGGGTGGCTGAGCAACATAGAAGAAGGCAGATGTTCTAAACCAGCCGGGCACCCGGCGTCGTACGGCCACTGTTATGATATGGACATTTCAAGCTGTTTCGATGATAAAAATTTATGCCGGTGTAACGCTGATTACTACGTGACTGGGCTGTATAAAAGTTCCTGCGACAAACTGTATTGTTTAGACGGGTTGAGATGCTGTACGACAGTCCCCGTTCAAGAGGATGTGGACAGTTTTGATGCATTGAAGACCCGGGTAATGGAAACGACACAGATGGAATTGGCATACCTGGCGCATTATCTTGGTTTTGCTTGGTCTTACGGCTGTAACGCTCACTTCGTCGGGGAAGATTTTGTGCGGAACTACGACTCGTGGGAGGCGCAGAGGAGTTCACGGTGCACGGGGTACAGGAACGATCTGAGACTGAACATCACCTACGGGAACTGGAGCTTCGAGATCAAAGACATCAGGTACGGAGCCCCGCTTATACAAGAGATGCAACAGCCGGAGCTGATGGACTCGGGAGTGTTGTACAACGACGAACCCACCCCAGCGACCAAGACCATCATCAGATCTGTGAATAACTCCAAAGTCTTCACACACTCCGCTTACAGCGATTGGCGAAACTTCCCAAACTATACCATTCAGCAAAGTTCCTCGCCGTTTACCTATGGGAATCTTTTCGGGCAGCAAGGATACATCTTCAATGGCACCAGCAGTATGAACGAAGCTGAGGAAGAGAGAACCAACACCTTTTCCGTATCCTCATCCAAGACGCTCCTACCCAACACCGCAGCGAAATGGTACTTCTTCGTCGTTAAAACGCGAACGGCTTTGACCTACACGGCCGAAATCGTTGTCAAATTCTCCACAAATTTCAACAGCTTCCTACGCGGGGTGGGTTCTGCCACCGCAACAAACTACCACACCACTTACTTCAACACCAGCGATCGTCCAAACTACAACTACACATTCGGCGATGCCAGCACCCCCTTCTACAAAGCACTGAAGCAGCAAAGCTACGGCAACTTGGCGCCCTGGCTGTGGAACGATATGAAAATGGCTTTTCCGGAAGCGTCGAAACTAATCAACGATTTGACCAACGAGGACAGGTACGTGTTCAAGATCAAGGGCCGGTTCGAGAACATCCTAGGAGCCCATGCTGAGTTCAGGTGGGACGACCAGACCCCTGTTTCAGCTGTTGATGCCACGCAACCTGTCAGCACCAATGGCACCAGCCAGGCCAAGATGAACGTCCCCGTCATCGTTCTTTAAATTTGTTTCTTAAAGTTTCTTTAAAAAAAAAAAGCCCGAATTATGTTTACCGTTTTTCTTCTTCTCCCCTTCCCCACTTAAAAAACTTTTTAAACTTTCAAACTTTAGTAGTCTTTTTAGTTTTACTTTGTACCTATTTTTCACCTCCTGTCTCCACTTAATTAAACACATTTGATACTTTCAATCTTTAGTCTGTTTATTTAAATTATGTTCCAATATTTATCTTCCCCTCCTCCGCTTAATTAAACAAATTTATGTTGTTTTCAAGTTTTAGACTGTCCATTTTTACTTTCTCGTATATACGTAGTATAGAGAAAGTATTGTAATCGTGCAAAAAAAAAAAATCGAGATTTTTACAAATCTCGACGTTTTACACCTCACTGATACGGAAAAACATAATTTTGCAATCTTGTCCGTATGTCTGTGTGTGTGTGTGTGTGTCTGTCTGTGTGTCCGTGTGTAAACACGATAACTTGAGTACCGTTACAGCTAGGTTGATGAAATTTCATATATAAGTATTTTATCAAAATCGTAGATCCGTATCAACTTTTGAGCGATTTCCGATAACCGGAAGTGGTACTTTTTCCACTTTGAATTTTTCAAAAGCCTATAACTTGAGTACTATTTCAGATAGATAAATGAAATTTCACATGTAAGTAAAAGATCTAATTCTCTACCTTCTGTTAAATTTTGAGTAATTTCCGTTGACCGGAAGTAGTAATTTACGCTACTTCCGATTTCTCAAAAAACTAATGTAAATTTTAAAAGTACTAATAATATTGCGCACTATTATGCGCTTTTTTATTTCGCGTTCACTTGGTGTGCAATTAATTTGTCAACGAGATTTTATTCTATTTTTAAAACTTTAAGTATTTAAAATGGATTAAAAATCATGTCTATAGCCCGAGTTCCCATCCCCTGTTATTTTATATAAGAATATTCGAGAAAGTTTAGGGGAGATCACTCCCGGTTTATTAATTCAAGAAATTCTATATTTAAAACTATATATTTTCGTTTGAAACTGGCTAACAGATTTTGCATTTTATGTTTTCTGTCGTTAATTCAAGTATATTGTGTTCACTGTTTTATCCACAATAAAAACGTTTGTTTAGAAGTCTTGTCTTTCATTAAGTGATTGACTTTTTGTGCTTTATTATAACCTCAACTTCACTCCTCATATATACATATACTATTGTTTGATTTTACTTAAAAGAATATTGGCATTTAAAAAAAAAATCATTTGAAGAAGAACTAAAGTTGAATCAACAACACTCATTAAAGAATTAATTAACTCTAGAATATACACTATATTAAACCCCTTCGTTGCGATGATAGAAAGGACGGCGTAGTCGGATGGTAGAGCAAACGTCTGCTGGCCCTACGGTCTCGTGATCGGGCCCCGGACTCAAGTTCGAAGGACGTTCTTGAGTCGACCCATCTCTGATGGGTACCTAACTCATGTTTGGGGAAAGTAAAGGCGACTGGGCATAGTGCTGACCATACTATCCATTCATATTCCGCTTTAACTTAAACAGGTAAACTCTACTTCCACATGAATCGTAGTTCATAAGAGTAGTTTACTAGTTTTGATGATCGTAATGAATTTTTAATTAAAATTTGAAGTTTTCTTCTCAGTAGCAACTAAAAATATCGTATGGGACAAAGAGGTTGCTTTGGTTTAAGGTTACGATTTTTATTCCAAGATTGGTTTTCAGAAATAGACATACAAAGATTGCACAGTATTAAATTGATGTTAAATAGAAACTGGAAAGAAAGATAACTATGCTAAGACAAGCAACAAAAGTAATATTTTGATTATCTCCCTGCTTTTATTACGTTTTACATTTCAATCGTCAGTTTTTGATATATGCAAAAACCCATCCATAATTGTTTTTGATAAGTATCGTCAATAACTAACATGCACCTCCAAAAGACAAAAGTCTAAACTAAAACAACTCGTATTATGATTTTTATTCCAAGATTGGTTTTAAGTTTTAAGAAATAGGGCTACAAAGATTGCACAGTATTACATTTTTATTAAATATAAACTGGAAAGAAAGATAACTATGCTTAGACATACAACAAAAGTTATATTTTGATTATCTCCCTGCTGTTTAAATTACGTTTTTACATTTCAATCGTCGCAAATATTTGATGAATACAAAAACCCATCCATACGTTTTTGTAAGTACCGTGTAACTAACATACACCTAAAAAGTTATGAATTTTAAGTCATTAAGCTAAATAATTTCAGAACTAGAAAGGTTCTTATTTATTTGATAAATACACCCTCTCAACAAAAGCTAGGTGGAAGTTTTACCCCCCTCCCCACTTTAATTCAGATCTAGGGTTAGTTGGAAGTTTTAATCCCCCATCTCATGGAGCATCCCCCCTTCCTGTTGTCCGTATCGTCGAGATAATATCCCGTCCAGTCGTTGACCGCCGCGCATTGTTCCCGTGGCGCCCCACCCCCGCACTGCCCGATATCCCCGTTCTCCTGCCAGTTAAAACACAGCCTGGACGCCCTCATCCACAAGGGCGCGCCCTCCGGAACTTGCAGCTTCCAGCGCATCTTGCACCCTCCCTTGCGGTTGTCTGTGTCGTCCAAATACTCCTGTGTGTAGCTGTTGACGGCAGCACAAAACGTCTGCCCTTTGTGATTCCCGCATTGTTTTATATTATCCTCCGCGTACCATTGATAACATAGGCGAACTTCTTTAAACCAGGCTGGTGGGTTCTTCGATTCGACGCCCCATTTCATCTTGCACCCCCCACTTCTCCAGTCAGTCCAATCGGCGTACCACTGCGTCAGGGAGTTGGGGGTGGCGCATAAAAGCTGGGGCACACCCCCACCACATTGGTGCCAGTCACTGGTCCCACTCCAGTGAAGACAGAGTTGCGTCTCTTGACTAAACCAACTAGGGACTGTTAGATATTCTTCAACATCTTGCGCTAAAGTTTGGACTTCAAGCTCTTCATATTTACTTGAAGTCATCATCATCGTAACCCGATTATGCAATGAGTTGATTACAGAGTTATCGGACTTTTCTTTTGCTTTGGTAATAATCACACGGAGGTCGTTTAAGAAACTCTTCATTTCGTATATTTTCACAGCTTTAATCATAGAGTCCTGGATAGTCTGATTGTTAATTAAATTACTAATTGGCTTGACGGTTCCAGAAAAAAGCCAGGGATTCTTTTCAACACTCGGCTGCCAGTTTCTAAACCCAACTTTACTTAGGATATCAACGTCACCGCCGTAGTATTTCACAGTTTGAACTGAAGATTTTGTAAACTTTTCATCAATGCTGCCTTGCTTTTCCCCTAATAAATGATCGTATGTCGTTTTAACGTTGATGTCTACCTCGTTTTCGTTTGAGTAAAAATAATCTTTTGTGATTTCAAACATCACCCTAATACATCCACCAAATTTAGCTGTAGTGAAATAATGCGTGCCGTATCTCTCTATAAACTTAATATAAGCATCCGGGTTGTTATCGTAAGTATCATTCAAGTTTGTATTTATGTAATCTTGAACGTGGTTGTCTAAGGACAGCCCCTCAGGCGGGTTGATATCCACGCGGGTTGTTGAAGCGAACGCCGACAGGACAGTGACGAATCTGTTTTTGGTAGCTATCGTGTGCTGTAGTTTCTTGTAAGAATTGCTGTCTGAGAAGGCGAACCGACCGAGGTGGGAGTCCACCCCTGCAGAGTTTATCATGGCTTCTCGTACGTCCGCGTGAGATTTGTAGGTGTTGATCTCGGGTGACAGCCAGCCACTGGGCACCGTGGTAATCTGCCACACCTGAAAAAAAACTTTACTTTGAAAGCGAAAAATTTCGCACTTCAGCTTGAAAGCGAAAAATTTCGCACTTCAGTTTGAAAGCAAAATATTTCGCACTTCAGTTTGAAAACAAATTTTTCGCACTTCAGTTTGAAAACAAAATATTTTGCACTTCAGTTTGAAAACAAAAATTTTCGCACTTCAGTTTGAAAACAAAATATTTCGCACTTCAGTTTGAAAGCAAAAAAATTCGCATTTAAGTTTGAAAGCAAAATATTTCGTACTTCAGTTGGAAAACAAATTATTTCGCACTTCAGAAAACTTTTGAAAACAAAATATTTTGCCATTCATCAATTTCAATTATTTTTTTCTCAAATCAGTTGAGGCTAGTCTGAAAGTCTCGAGTTTAGATAATGGACTCGAATCCATTGGATGCACCTGAGTCTACCCAGCTCTAATGGGTACCTGGTTTACGTTAGATAAAATAAAGCGGCTGGGTATGGATCTGACAACATTATCCTTCATATGTTGATTAACAGAAACAGATATACAATATTTCATATGTCCCTTGCACCATTTGGTTTGAAAGAATAACTTTCTTTACCTCAAACAAGAAGAGCATTCTTCTGTCTTAAATAATTCTAAAAATAACTTGATAACTTTACAATAAAATGAGAAAATAACATTAAACGTTATCGAAATTCAAAGCGATATCCAAGTAGTTTGGGTAGTATGATAACAATTGCCAGCACTGTCGGATGGTCGAGTGAGCGACTGCTAACCCAAAAGTTCAGATCCCGGGCTCTATTCCTGAGTCCACGCACCTTTTTGGGTACTAGACTCCCGTTAGCGAAAGTTTAAGCGACTGGGCATAGTACTGACTACATTATGCTTTCATATATTGAGGTTCACACAGAAACAGGGGCACTCTACTCCATCTGACGTATGACAGGAAGGTTCGATAGTGTAACTTTTATTTTTCTATTCGATAACGATTTTACTAAACCATAAGCTTTATCAAGCAAACTGTTTAATATTAATGTTTTAACATATTTTGCTTCAGTACAGTGTCGTAGGCATGGGGGGGGGGTTAGGTATATATATATATATATATATATATATATATATATATATATATATATATATATATATATATATATATATATATATATATATATATATATATATAAAGTATGATGGGGGTGCAAATCGAAAGTTTGAGGGGGGGGGGGGGGCAAATCGAAATATTGAAGGGGGGGGGTGCAAATCGAAAGTTTGTCCCCGGGTAAAAATTGGAACCCCCCCTTGAGACGATCCTGGCTACGCCACTGCTTCAGTATGACTTAAGCAGGAACACAATAAAGCTAAATTCACCATAAGGTTATGTTCTAACTCAGTGTACGATATTATTAAACTAAAAAAAAAAAGAAATGTTTTCAAATACCTGATCAGGTAGGTCAAAGTTCGTGCCGTTAGCATTCTTCCATGTTTTTCCTTCCTCACAGGTCAAGCTGACCACTGGTCTCAGAAAGTCGTCACCGTTGATGACGTCCAGAGGCAGCAGGTCCAGTTTTGTGATGTCGACACTTCTCGTGATTTTATCAAGGTTAGGGGGTAGGTTGTTACATTTCTTGGCCTTGACGGGCAAGGTCAAGGTTAAACACACCAGAAACAGATGTTTCAACATCTTAAGGAACCTTAAAGTAAAGACAAATAATTATACTTTAAAAAAAAAAAACAATTTTTAATATTTTATAAATTTTACTAAAACATTCTACATTTAAAAAAAAATTACCAGTCATGAACGGACAGTTAAAGACATGGAATATTATCAAGATTTACACAAAGAAAGTAACAAGAAACTGTTGGTGCTTAAATCAACGTATATAGAATGTTCAGCACTGGATAGGTTCAACAAATATCAGTCGTGATATTTTTCTCTTTTTATATATTTTACTTGAACTGACATTATTATGATAAGCTGCTAACAGTAACAAGTTAAATTTCAAACTCAACTTAAGATTGTTAATCCTAAATGGTTAGGTTCTACAAACAGATAGAGATATTTAAGATTTTATGTCGATAAACAGTGAGAAATAAAACAAATATAAAATAATTTATAATCATAAGTGCATTGAAAAATAAATAAAAAATATAACAAACTTGTTGTCGTTAACATTAGAGATTTTATGTAAAGGTCAAAATTGAGTGACAAGATTCGCCAAAAATTAAAAAAAAACGTTTTTTAGGTGTTTTGTATTATGTAATAATAAACACTGTTATTTTCATTGAATGAAAATGGATATAAAAAAAGAAGTATTGCTATTGCAATATGAAGCTGTAATACCAATGCGAACATAGGTAGGTAAAACGAACGCTGCAAATATAATTTTTGAAGAAAAAAAATTTAAACAAAAAAAATAACTTTTAACAAAATATTTATTAAACAACTCAAATAAAATGTACGATTTAAGTAATAAATACAATAAAAAAGAGATTTCTATTTACAAAATGAATAAAAAAATAAAGCACTCACTATAAAATCTGAGAAAAAAATCTTAACCTCATGAAGATCCCTACAGCTCTGACTGTCATATAATAAAACTTTCTTGATCTAAACTGTGACCTGCACTCATCTCAAGTAAGGTTAGCATGACCTGGGTCACAGTGAACTTTATGATGATACAACAGCCTTGTTACAATCACCGGACAGGTAAACAGCGGGTGTAATTTGTGAAATTACAAAATTACAGAGTTTGGTGTAATCAGTATTCTTCTCGTTTGTAATGTGTTTATGGCGAAACTCGCTATGTACAATAGGGGTAGAGAAATGCTGATGCGAGGGTTAGAATTAACAAGACAGCAGGAAAGACGTTAGGAGAATTACATAATTTAAAAATACGTCAGCATCTTAAGTGCTTTAAAGTGCAAACTGTGATAGTTAATTTTATAACAATGTATCCCATAGATATATGTATTATGATGTATTGGATTTAGAGAATACGTTTATACACTCACACACACACACATATAATTATGTATGTGTGTAGGCCCTATATATACATACATATATATATATATATATATATATATATATATATATATATATATATATATATATATATATGTATGTATAAATATAATATATACGTGAATATGTATGTGTAATAACAGATAAGACATGCTGCATATTATAACGTTTATGAAAAGAACGATACAACAGTAACAACCATAAAAATATATCCAGCTCACACCCATTTTTCCAACGCGGAAATCAAACATTTTTACGCATGTATACAGTAGTAGTTTGATGTTAAGTAACAGTGTTTACATATATATTTCATTGAGTATGAAAATGGTGCAGTAATTTGTGTATATTTCAATAATTTTTACATTTGTCAGAGATATAATCGAATACATTTAGTTCAACACGTTTCTTGATTTGAAAAGTAGGCCATCGACGCAAATATCAAGTTAATAATAGATATTTTCATTCACAACAAACACAAACTAGTTTTTAAGAAAACTGTATTCTCCAACCCCGATATTTTAACAGCAGTAGAATCAATACAACCGCCCATTCACTTGATATCAAAGAACTACGTGATTATGTCACCGATACCTCCCCAGTGTCAAGACTGTAATCTATTGACCCACAGTTTTAGCCGGTGTCCTTCTGTTTCCTCCATACATACTTCGGGGTGGTGTTCTTTCATTGCTTTAAACCACGCGAGGAATTAAAATCTATATCTGCGTAGATTGGATTTTGTCTTTCGCCACTGCGGTTGTTGAAAGGAACGTTTAATACCGGCTATGAATACTTGAGAGAAATATTCAATCAATCAAAAATTGAATGAAGAAATAACAGCAGAGGTGGAGCAATATAATTTATTTATAATCAAGTTCTCCTTGGGTAATTTGATTTTAGCGTTGCTCTCATATTCATATGTGGGGTGGCATGGTTTAGTAGTAGAGCACTCGCTGGTAACTCGAGTCTCGAGTTTAGATCCCGGGCTTATAGTCAGGATGTCCCTAAGTCCACTCAGCTCTTATGAGTACCTTATTCACATTAGAGAAAGTAAAAGCAGCTGGGCATAATACTGACTACATTAACGCTCTCTATGCCTAGTTAACATATAAACTCTACTGAATATGACCAATGGGCCGCGGGGCTAAAAAGGGTAACATCATTTGCTTTACTTATATGTATTTTCATTTATTTGTAAGGATCCAATATACAAATGAATATCCATATAACTCTACTAAATATAATAAAAATCAGAAACCGAATTAAATTATTCTTCAAAGATGAGACGCCTCTGGTCTACGGGGCTAAAAATAAATTGTGCATTTAAATTTCTTCAGCGTGCTTTAATAGATCTAGATCTAGCTATTAAATTTTTGAATATCCGACTTGACGTATGTGATTACATGTAACTTTAGAAATAGGCGAACAGATCGTGATATCATTTACAAGTGCAGTCGCGTAATAAAATAAAAGAATGTGTACCGCATTCGAAAATAAGTTGCAGGCAAATTTGTGTTTATATATATATATATATATATATACATACATACATATTTATATATATATATATATATATATATATATATATATATATATATATATATATATACATGCCTGCATTCATAAACATATAAATACATATGTATATATATATATATATATATATATATATATAGGCCTATATATATATATATATATATATATATATACATATATAAATATTTATATATACACACACAAACACATATATATGTATATATATATATATATATATATATATATATATATATATATATATATATATATATATATATATATATATATATATATATAGTAAGAGGGAAAGCTTCTTTTGTGTGAAGAAAGGACCAAGACTATCATTTACCAACTATTTGAACTAAGTAGTACGATTAAATAAACGTAACTCCAGACTTTATGTCTATGATGTTTAAGCTTTGAAAAGCCCCCACCAGTTAAATTACTTATTCGCATACAAAAGTCCTTCACGTTTTAAAAGCATTTCTGTTCTAGCGTATTGGAACACACCCAATAAAACACCATCTCGCTAAACACCTACTTAAAGACTTACACTCCCCGGCAGTAGAGGCGAAGCTCTTCAGTCCAGAAAAGTTAAAAAGCTTTTGTCACGCTTGATCGGCTGTGTGACACAAGTGTGACGCACCTGTCTGTTTACCGTCGGCACTAAACGGTTATTGAATTCACTTCCGTGCCAATCGTCTGGTCTTTTAAAGGCTCTTAGAGTTATTGAGATAAACGCGTCGTGGAATATTGACACTGAAGTAGTGCCATTTCGTTTTGGATTAGGCCTTCAATCGTTACTCAATGCTGATCTGGTTGGACTTGGACTTAGTAAAAACTTGTTTTGAAGAGTGACAGTTTAGCTTTGTGCATTTTTCAAAGTTTTTCTTTAGTGAAATAGTATCGACTTTAATTGTGTGCAGATTTTAAAATCTACATAATATGAACTCTGATTATAAGTGGTATAGTATGTTTTAGAGTTGAAAAATGTTATTAACTTTTACAAAAGCACAAACAAACAGGTATTTAGATTGTTAAAAGTGAATAAAAAATGTAAAACTTTGCGCCACAAAAAGTAAAAGAAAACTATCATTTATTAAGAAAAATAAAGCTCTAGTTAAACTTCAAAAAAAGCTCTCGTTTAATATTTAGATTGTGAGTATTTATTTATACGGTTTCATATTATTAATAATTAGCGTCGGATAAAGAAAGATACCGATTTAAATATACACCAACGGCCAAATAAAATGGCCGGGATGGTGACCAATGTGTTGATGTTAACTTTGGCTCTTGTGATTCAAGTGTTCGCTCAAACTCCTGTAAGTTTATACTTTGTTTAATATAATATTAGAATTATATGTACCAAGTGCTTATTCTGTCTGTCTGTCTGTCTGTCTGTCTGTCTGTCTGTCTGTCTGTCTGTCTGTCTGTCTGTCTGTCTGTCTGTCTGTCTGTCTGTCTGTCTGTCTGTCTGTCTGTCTGTCTGTCTGTCTGTCTGTCTGTCTGTCTGTCTGTCTGTCTGTCTGTCTGTCTGTCTGTCTGTCTGTCTGTCTGTCTGTCTGTCTGTCTGTCTGTCTGTCTGTCTGTCTGTCTGTCTGTCTGTCTGTCTGTCTGTCTGTCTGTCTGTCTGTCTGTCTGTCTGTCTGTCTGTCTGTCTGTCTGTCTGTCTGTCTGTCTGTCTGTCTGTCTGTCTGTCTGTCTGTCTGTCTGTCTGTCTGTCTGTCTGTCTGTCTGTCTGTCTGTCTGTCTGTCTGTCTGTCTGTCTGTCTGTCTGTCTGTCTGTCTGTCTGTCTGTCTGTCTGTCTGTCTGTCTGTCTGTCTGTCTGTCTGTCTGTCTGTCTGTCTGTCTGTCTGTCTGTCTGTCTGTCTGTCTGTCTGTCTGTCTGTCTGTCTGTCTGTCTGTCTGTCTGTCTGTCTGTCTGTCTGTCTGTCTATCTGTCTGTCTGTCTATCTGTCTGTCTGTCTATCTGTCTGCCTGTTTCTCTCTCTCTCTCTCTCTCTCTCTCTATATATATATATATATATATATATATATAATTGGTTTATATTTAGTGCTCTGCTGTATGCTGAGTGTGAGATTAAAAAATTGTCTTAGGTTTCGGATAATTCTTATGTTATCAACTTCAGTGTTGGTAGTAAGTAGTAAAATCAGATGCGTTCTACTAACATGATTTATTCAAAGCTTCACTGCTCTGTGTTGTCTGACTTTCAACACTGGAATCACAATTTATTTTAACCATGTCGGTTTCTTTTTACATTGGACAGGTAATTTTACCGTTTACAAAGCCAGTGAACATACATGAAGACACAATTATCGAGACAACATTAGTACAGGTAAGTTAAGAGGTAGCTCTTGTGCTTTTCGCATTAACTAACATGAACCATTGATCTCTCTCTCTCTCTCTTTATATATATATATATATATATATATATATATATATATATATATATATATATATATATATATATATATACATAAGAATCGTCGTTATTTAACATATATGTATATGTGTATATTTTTCGCGATGTATATGTACGCATACTTAGTATGCCTTTTGTGACCAGTGTGTGCAATGCGTACATTAAGTCACCCACCAAGGCTGTGATCACGATTACCAAATTACATGCTGTAAGCGAGACAAGTGCCTGGATGAAAATACGATGGGGTCTAAATCATCCGCCACTGGAAACAGTGAACCAGTTCACATTACATTGTAGATACTAATTGATAGCTCTGCCATATAACGTCACTGATTTGATTTTTGTCTACTCACCCTGCAGGTAAAATGCAGCAACGCAGGTGATGCCTGTATTTGTAATGTCAAAGACATGACCCCCGCCAATGGTCCATTCACTGTCTGGAATAAGCCACCCCTCACTGGTGAGTAACCTCCAATATAAATATTAATTAATTATATCGTCCACAGTTATCGATATAAGCAATGCACTTGCACATAATAGTGTATTTCTTCTTATTTACCCTTTTCTGCTCCCAAAAAAACAGAGGTTATTTACAACATCTTTCCATTTTTTTTTCTGTACTTTGCTTTATTTTCCCATTTCTTCCCAAATCTGTTTCACAAATTTTCAGAGGCGTAGGGACCCTTCACGGCGCCCGGGGACAAACTTTCAATTTGCAACCTCCTCGAACTTTTCATTTGCACCCTCCCTCAAACTTTTAATTTGGCGCCCCCCCCCCTAAGGTCGGCGCCCGGGGACATATGTCCCCCCCGCCCCCCCCCCTCGCTACGCCTCTGCAAATTTTCATATCATTTTCTATTTCTCTGCGCTACTCTCATTCTCTTTCTTGATCCTTGTGGATTCCATGACCTGTTTAGTCTCATAATACTAGAAACTAATTTCCTCATTGTGTTGCCTATCCATGTCCACATTCTCTACATTTTTTTAGCTCCATTGTGACCAGTGTTTCTTCCAGACTTTTTTCTCCGGGGGGGGGGGGGGGGGCACTTTTCGGGGGGGGGGCGGTAAACTTTCTTCGGGGGGGGGGGGGAGCGGACACTGTTAAAAGTATATATTTTCTATATAAATTATATAAATTTCATTTTGTTTGGGGGGGGGGGGGGGGCGGTAAAATTTTTTCGGGGGAGCTAAAGCCCCCCCCCCCCCCCCGAAGAGATGCCTGGAAGAAACTCTGATTGTGACTTGAGCGTAACCATATTGTTTTCAAAACAGTTTATATTTGAATATATTCGCCGAAGGCTTTATTTTAAAAACATAGATTGTGCCAGCACCATTTTGTCGATCGTCAACTTTCAACCCCGTACAATAATTCAGATTTTACATTTGAGTAACAAAAACATCTACAACATCCAAAACGATGTTATTTTAACTGTGGAGTTATTTTAAGATCTTGCGTTATGTAGAAGAAGACAATAATGTAAATATATTCCCATATCTTATTTAAAATAAAAACTAATCTATAATAACTTTCTTAAAATTGATACCAAGTCATATATTTGATAAGATATTGATTAAAACCTCTCGTCCTTGTACTCACATACATCTAACGTTTACGACATCAATAATTAACCCAAAGTTTGTTTATACATGGTACCATAAACCTTTAACAGAACGATCATAACTAGATAAAATTATAACAGGACTTCATATCAACAGGGCCATATTTCTGTCACTCAGAATACACTAAGTACACACAGATTGTGGGGTGCAATGTTTACCAACGTGTCATACAAGAGCTATTGTTAAAATATAGTGGCCGTATTAGAATGTTCCGTTCACTAATGTTTTTGGGAAACAGCTGCATGAAACATATTATGTTTGAAGCCAATATTGCTTCACGCTAATATTTTTACTATTACTGCTTATGTAATGTTTTGAAAACTAATTCAAATAGGAAGAATGTTTCATCCTAAAATTTGATCCTCACTTATATTTTTATATACTACTAACTAATATGTTTCATGCTACTTAATGATACAAGCTTATGTTTTAGATTTTTAAAATTAAAACTAGTATGTTCTAACTCCGATTTTGTTTTTTAGTTCCAAAGTTCCTAAATAATGTTTTATGCAGTGTTTAGATATTTCGTGAAACTGCTATGTAAACCTTGTAAGATAAAAACTATAGCCACACAGTTTTTTCCCTTGCTTTGAAAACATCTTAAATCCAAAAAAAAGGAAAAGAAAAATAACCTCGGAAAAATGTTGTCATAGCAGAAAGATTTTGTGGATGCAAAATATGCTAATATACTAGGATACAACAGCTACTAACTACTCTACTTCAGGCTGCTTTGGATTCTAGCTTATATAAAATTTATGATGCTAGAATGGCTACCTGCTACTATGCTACCAGCTGCTATTGATTCTAGCTTACACTTAGATACTAGAAAGACTGCTAGCTACTATCTTTCAGGCTACTATTGATGCTAGTTTTTATTTTTGATCTGTGTTTCTTCCATACTTTTTCTCCGGGGGGGGGGGGGGGGGCACTTGGAATTTTCGGGTGGAGGGGGCGGTCTAAATTTTCCGTGGGGGGGGGGGGCGGACACTGTTAAAAGTATATATTTTCTAAATATACATTTCATTTCGTTCTGAGAGGGGGGGGGGGGCGTAGAAATGCCTGGAAGAATCTGTTTTTTTTATGCTAGAAATGCTACCAGCTACTATCTTTCAGGCTCCTTCTGATTTTAGCTTACATGTCTGACACAAGAATGACTACCACCTATGCTAAAGGCTACATGTGTAAACTCTTATCCTCCAGGCTACTGGTGCTACTACACAGGTCAAGCACAGGGCGGCACGCTGTCCTTTAAAACAACCCCCACCTACAGCATCACCATAGAGTGCCGGAACACCTACGACAACGCCACGGCTACAGCAACCCTCGAGGTAGATGTTCAACAGAATCAGGCGCCTGAGATAAAAAACACAAACTATCCGCGAGGTAGGCTGTGTTTTAGTTTTTGCGAAACATCTTGAACCTTCTGAAATAAAGTCACCATATTTGAACCCGTTATGTTGGCGTGGTCGGGTCGGTTAAGCTAATGGTTGCTGAACCGATA
Source organism: Physella acuta (assembly GCF_028476545.2). NCBI lineage: Eukaryota > Metazoa > Mollusca > Gastropoda > Physidae > Physella > Physella acuta. The sequence continues at coordinate 67,869 of NW_026731980.1, read as the reverse complement.
AGTCCCGAGTTCGAACCTCAGGGTAGATGAGGCTCGTTAGCTGGGGACAGCCACTCATCTAAGGGAGACAACTCCAAAATCAAACATCTGCTGTCTTGTAGTTTGTTCTTGGTTGGACAAAGGTTGGAAGCAAATCCAAAACAAAAAGCATGATGAAATTGGAGTCGACGTCCGATATGGCGCATAACAAATTGACACGTATACTTAATTGTGTTTGAGAGAATCCCTTTCAACACTAAAATTAAGAACGAAGGAGAACCCGTTATAAATTACGTCACCCTGCTTTTAAGGTGAGAGGGGGGTGGGGGGGGGGGGGGTTGACGATGTGTGACTAAGGGCACAGGTCGGTTGTATAACGTATGACGTAGCTTTTATATTCAGCTTAGGTATGGAAAAACAATAACAAAGAATATTCGTTTTCGATAGAAGATAGTCGAGGTTTTTTTTTTTAAAAGAGGAGGATGAAAAAGTCATGTTCGGGGGGGGGGGGGGTAAAGGTTATGATAATGTTAAAAAAAATTACGTGACATCAGTTTTGGAGGTAGGGGGAGTTGCACATTTGTTGACGTTATTTTGGGTAGGTGTATCAGAGATTTGGTGCCGACAAGATGGCGTGCACAAGGTAAAATACGATTTCAAAAGCGTGAAGTCACTTACTTGTTAGTGTTGATTGAGAAGGCATTTTCAAAAAAAGCTATATTTTAATAAATAAGTAACACTGGATGTGTTCTAAGTATAAAAAGTTGTATTTTTTTTCCAATTAAATATATTTTTATCAATTTTACTTGAATACGTAAGTAAGGCTTGTTGTCTAAATCCTCCGGCTCAAAAATTTAAAACGAAGAAGAAGAAAAACAAGTCGCTACAGTTAACATACTGATTTACCTTCTCCTTGTAAAGCGACTGCCGGTAACCAATAAAGAAAAAAAAAATCATATAAAAATTGCAAAATGTATTCATTTTATTTATCCTTAAATGCAAACAAGCAACTTCGCAACACAATAACCAAGACCGAAATAAACTTATATGTAACAGAAGCTTTATAAAACGGCCTATAAAATTACGATCTCTTTACAAAACTTTCTCCAGAAACTCTGACCCTCGACGCCACAAAACCTTACGCTGCCGGCGAAGTGATCTACACCGTCACGGCCACAGATGCAGAAAACGACCCTTTGACTTTCTCCATATCCACCTCGCCATCTGTTAATTACTTCAGCATAGGTTCAAGTAAGTGTTTTAACATCATATACATCGAACTGACGAAATAGATAATTATAGATTAACGAGCCGGCCCGCGGCAAAACATACGTCGCTAATTAGTTGTTGTTTTTTCTACTATTCAGTAATTCATAATTTGTGAATTCGACGGTACCAACGCTGCCACTGAAAATATTTCTTTAAAACACTATAAGTAGCACGTTAAGGACCATAAACCCCCCCCCCTTCCTCCCCCCCCCCCCCCCTACTTTTAAAATCGTTTTAAACTAAATTATCTGCCCCTATTAGTCGTCACTAAACCCGGCTCTGCTTGTAAACATTTAGAGTGAACACAGCTCACTAAGACCATGTAGGGTGGGGGTGGTAGGGAGCGCGTTTACAGCTTGTTTTCTAGCGTCTCCCAGAAGAGAATTATTTATATATATAAAGAGATAGATCAACATGAATTAGATCGTGGGATCGGCGTGGTAGAATGGTAGAGCTTATGACTGCTAAACCGAAAGTTACGAGTTCGTTTTTAAGATGCCCCTGAGTCCACCCAGCTATGATGGATACCGGACTAATTTTAGGGAAACTAAGTGCCGTTCATTGAAACAGATTGACTCTACTTCATCTGCCACATGTGATTTGGGGCACGAATGGGGAAATTAGAAAATAGAGAATACTTACATTCTGATATCTATCCCTAATGAAGGCGTAAAACAGGTAGGCATAAAAAAATAATCATGTAACAGATCAGTTGTCAATGAAGCACAATTAGCCGGAATGTTATGGTCCAAACTTGGAGGAATCGTCTAACAGTACAATGGACAGGTGTGTTTGCGTCCCTATGTTGCCAATGGATCTATAGGAATGCTAGTATTGAGAGGGCGGTGATAACCGAAATCTGAACACTGCTTTAAATAGTGATTGAAATATAACATACTTATTGAGTAGTATTTTATGTGCCACTTTGTGTAACGTTTTATGTAATATGCAATATTAACAGTTAATGTAACAATTAATTTAGTAATTTGTGTAGCATTTTATGTAGCATTTTATGGAACTCAATGTAATATTTTGTGTTTTATTTAGTTGATTTTTTATGTTACATTCTATGTAATATTTTATGTAGCTCCATGTAATATTTTGTATGTATTATTTTATGTAATATTTTATATAACATAAAATATGTAACATTGTATGTAACATGTCGTTATTATCTCTACAGAGGATGGGTTAATCTCCACAACGATTGATCTAAGGGCAGCAACCGAGAAATACATCGTTGTTACAGTCACAGTAAAAGACAAAGTCAACACAGTCAATGACTTTGAAATATTTATCACGATAACCAGTAAGTCAATGACAAAACTTGTGTGAACCATGAAATCATTCATTAAATCATTCATTAAATCATTCATTAAATCATTCATGAGACATTGTATTTATGATGAAGTCGTTTATAAGACGTGTGTGGAACGAAAACGAATCTACTTTTACAAATTTCATTTTATTATTTGAACGCGGTATATTGTTAGCTAGGCAACTAACACAATTATATGCAGTTTCTTTCTAAAAAATGTTTAAAGAAATATAGTGCATTTAAATAATATTTTTGAAACGTTTATGTAAAATTTAAAAAAATGCAACACCACTTAAAAAAATGCTGGAACACATTTAGGTCAATATTATCCCCATATGTCTTCTGACACTATTAAGCGCCGTTCTTCTTATTCCTTTGTGGCCCCTGGGGAGCAAAGCGCTGCAGTCAGACCTCTGTACGGCACTCAGCTATGGGCAGCTCTCCTTATCTGCCCCCTTGTAAGCCCGGCAGTACTTGCCTTGTACGGGTCCTCCTCCAGGATTTCCTAGCTTTCCTCTTCCCCTGGGGATTCGAGTCCAACGTGAAGTAGTAGGGGAGCAGTAGGAACGACCGATCACCCTGAAGGCATTCTCAGTAAAACTGAATCTTTTTCGTAATTTTAGTTATTTAAGAAAAACAAAACAACAGCTAAAATTGAATAAATATTTGTCTATATAATGATTATAAAATAAACATTGTCGCCGATATCTACATATACCATCCCCCCAGTCACAAAAACTGTCTACCTTAGAATTTAGACTACATCAAATATTTAAGATCCCTCATACCTGTGATATAGAGTAGTAGAGCGTTAGACAGTTTACCAGAAAGTCTCGAGTTCGAATGTGGGTTCAAGTAACTGGAACGTGTATGAGTCCACCCATCTCTGATGGTGTTATGGAAAGTAAAGGCATCTGGGCATAGTGCTGACCAGTTAATCCCTTCAAGAAATATATCAACTCTACTTTCTCTGCCCAATGACTAGATAGGTCTAAAGTGGAAATTTTACACCTCTGATCTCCTTCACAGATATGAACGCCAGACCACAGATAACAAATCTGCCAGCCACGCTGAACATTCTAGAAAATGAAGCCAGTGGATACAACATTATGACGCTGACGTTTTCAGATCTGTAAATATTTGTTTTGGTATAGTTTGTCATTCTAAATGTAATGTTGTTTTTTTAATAAAAGCTCATTATGCTAATCACTGTGTTTTACTACATAAGGTATGTTCTGATTTTCCAACTTGATCGCTCCCTCTTCTTCTCTTCAATAAATATATCTTTAGAATGGTATAAGATATTTTTCTTTATATAGACACTCCCCTCAGTTCAAACTTTTATATGCTAGGGATCCTCTTTTTCTGCCGCCACCCACAGTATAATTATTTACATGCAATTATAATGTATCACTCGTATAGATCACTAGCCCTCACACAAGCTGCAAACAGGTCTAGTCTATACGATACGCTATAATGGTCGACTTCTAACCGGAATGTGTCGAGTTCGAATATCGCGGGCTCCAGTCCGTAAGACCTCCTGAGTTCACTCAGCTACGATGGGTACCTGACTCACGTTAGGTAAACTAAAGGCGGATGGGCATAGTGCTGACCACATTATCCATTCATATATGCCAAAGTCACAGAAATATATGAACTCTATTTAACATGCCTCTTTGACCATACAGTTTGAAAGAGGACTTTACTTCTTTTTTTCAATAAACCCCTATGTTATGATTAATTAATTAATGATAATTGTTTCTACCTGCAGTGACTATACCGTGCCCCAGATCCCGACATGCACGGTGGTACCCAGCGGTGAGCAGTACAAGTTTACATACGAGTCAGGAAGTGAGTGGATTCGCTAGTTCAGGTCACGTGATAAATATTTGGAAAACTCGACAATTTAGGAATGCCGAGTTTTATTAAAAAAAAAACAACAGGCATTTAAACTTATGCCGTTGTTTTTAAGATTGTTCAATGTGGTATTGCTTATAAAATAAACCGGGAGTGATCTCCCCAAAACTTTCTCGAATATTCTAATATAACACTACGTGGGATGGCAACTCGGAATATAGACATGATTTTTGTTTACTTAAACTTTTGAAAATAGAATAAAATCTAGTACAAAAAGAATTGCGCACCAAGCGAACGCCAAAATAAAATGTGCATAATAGTGCCCAATATTATTAGTACTTTATAAATTTACATGCGTTTTTCTGAGAAATCAGAAATAGCGTAAATTAGTACTTCCGGTCAACGGAAAGTACTCAAAATTTGATAGAAGGTAGAAAATTAGATTTTTTACTTACGTGTGAAATTTCATTCATCTATCTGAAATAGTACTCAATTTATTGGCTTTTGAAAAATTCAAAGTAGAAAAAGTACCACTTCCGGTTATCGGGAATTGCTCAAAAGTTGATCAGGATCTACGATTTTGATAAAATACCTATATATGAAATTTCCTCAACCTAGCTGTAACGGTACTCAAGTTATCGTGTTTACACACACACAGACACACACACACACAGACACACGCACAGACACACAGACATACGGACAATATTGCAAAAATTATGTTTTTCCGTATCAGTGAGGTGTAAAACTTCGAGATTTGTAAAAATTACAATTTGCACGATTACTAGACTCTCTCTATACTTCGTATATACGAGAAAGTAAAAAAATAAACCCCATTTCTAGGAGATGAAATTACTTTAAAATGTCCACCAAAAATTAATGACAGAAACTTCGAGAAGCTTACTTGTAAGTAGGACGTACAGATTGTGTCTCCTGTTGGAGCCATTGTCTGCTTTAAAGTAAAATACATTTTCAGATCTGAAAGGTCATAGTGCAGATGTAGTAGAATTGACCTGAATCTTTTGTATGGCCATTTGAGAATTAAATTAAGTAGCTAGCACCAAATACTTTCCCTGACTCCAACACCCATTACATCAAGGCATATTCAAAGACGTTCTTATTTCTAGAATATTCTAGAACGATGGTGTTATATCGAACCCAGATTAAGAACCACTGTTGTAGATCCAAGGACCCGCAAGTCTCTACTTGCACCTAATAGCATCGCTACTCCTTTATTCGTAAAACTCTAATATTTGTACAGTTTATTTATACTAAAGTACAAGTTCTAATACATTAGGAGACTACTGCATAATGCAAGTGTTTATGTTGTTTGAACTTCCCTCCAGCCCACAAGCTCAGGTTGTCAACCCTGACTGGCGTTACCAACCCGCTGGACTACGAGACAATCAACCAGTACAAGATAACGTGTGTACTCAATGATGGCTTTTTGTAAGTTCCAGATGTTGACATTTTTTCTATAGACACTTGTAACACGTTTGAACCTGTTTTCATCATTTTCGGCGTGGAAGTGTTGTAAATACATGTCTTTAACTAGATGTTTTAAGACATGTTTTAATACATGTTTTAAGCAGAGTTTCTTCCAGGCATCTCTTCTCCCCCCCCCCCTCGAAGGAAATGGAATTCATATAGGAAACATACTTTACCTGTGTCCGCCTCCCCCCAGGAAAATATTGTCCTTCTCCCCGAAAATATCAAGTGCTCCCCTGGAAGCAGTGGAAGAAACACTGGCTTTAAAATATATTTTATACGTGGTTTTAAAACTTTTTTTTAAAACATGGTTCAAAACATGTTTTAGACAACTTTTAAGACTTGTATTGCGACATGTTTTAAGACATATTTTAAGACATGCTTTAAGACATGCCTTAATGTTTTAAGACATCTATTAAGACGGTTCAAAACATGTTTAGGTTTCAAGACGTGTTTTAAGACATGCTTAAAGACAGTAGCGTAGCGAGGGGGGGGGGGGGGGGGGCGGGGGGACATATGTCCCCGGGCGCCGACCTTAGGGGGGGGGGGGGGCGCCAAATTGAAAGTATGTCCCCGGGCGCCGGGAAGGGTCGCTACGCCTCTGCTTAAAGACATGCTTTAAGACATAACGTAAGACATGTTTAATACATGTTTAAGACAAGTTTGAACACAAGTTTTAAGACAACTTTAATACATGTTTTAAAACATGTTTTATAACATGTCTTAAGACAAGTTTTAAAACAAACCACTTCCAACAGAGACTCACAAGGTGATGTACTGACGCTGAATGTTCAGAACGTGAACGAACCTCCCACATTTGATGAAATCGCCTACTACTGTGACCTAGACGAGAGTAATGTAAGCATTTGTTTGTAAGATATACTTGGTTCTAATGGCTTAGCCATACCCACCTGTTCGCAAAACATATATTGACAATTAGTTTTAGTTTACCAATACATATATGATTTTTTTTGGGGGGGGGGGGGGGGGTATAATTAGGCATAAAGTTAGGGCAAGAGTATGTGTTAGATTTTAAATTTCAGATAGATTTAGTGTTAGTGTTAGGGACCCTGACTGTTTTGGTTTAATAGAACTACCACTAAGAATATTACGTTATGTTTAGTCGTTAGATAATTAAATCTCGAGTCTCCGCGAATACACTGTGGAAATGTAATAAAGGTATTGATAAGTTGTACCTTTTACCATTCTACACTTTTCACCATCATATAAGCTTAGCTGGTAGAGTTGATAACGATACTTTTACCGTTAATCAAACATTAAACCTAACTTAGACCGGAAGAAGTAAGGGTTGCAATAAATGAATCGCGAATAGTTGCAGTTAAACTATGTGGGAATGGCTAAGAAATACAAATTATTCAATCGTTATTTTTTTACCTGATTTTCGGTACATGGTAACATTAATGCTCTGTTGTTATTTATAAAATGTGTATGATCATTACCGTAATATAAGACATTAAAGTATGTTTGTTTTAACGATGTTGTAAATTGGTGTGTTGATTATCATCCTCTCTAGACTGGTGGATCATCGTGTAACCTGAATGCTGTTATAGTCGACCCAGAGGGCGACTTGATCACTTCTGTGGCCTTTGTCAGTGGGAACAACAGTAATCGATTTAGGTACGGTTAGGGTTAGCGTAGGGTAGGGCAGGGTAGGGTAAGGTGGGGTAGGTTAAGGCAGAGTATGGTTGGGTAGGGTTGGGTAGGTTTAGGTAGAGTAGGGTTAGGTAGGGTAGGGTTAGGGTAAGGCAACGTTGGGAAAGGCAAGGTAGGGTTAGGTAGGTTAGCGTTAAGTAGGGTATGGTAAGGCAAGGTAGGGTAGGGTAAGGCAAGGTAGAGTTAGGCAAGGTAGCGTTAGGCAAGGGTAGGGTTAGGCAAGGTAGGGTTAGGAGGGGTAGGGAGGACAAGGACGACGGGGTCTAGAACGCGTCCTTGCTAACTTTTGAAGCCTAGTTCATGCCCGAACTACCCCACCTTAAGAAGAGAGAAAGAAAAAAGAAGGTAACATTGGTGAGAAAAGGGCCCAATGTTCAACGCCATATAAATTTAAATTCTAGAATAATTTTGTCCTGTTTTAAATTGATAAATCTTTAATTACCACATGAGAACTTTTATATGATTAATTTTTAACTAATATTAAATTTAATACTTTCTTAAAACACTACATAATACATTCTTTTAAATCCGACTAAACTTTGAAAATTTATAATATGTGAAGTTTTCACTACATAATTAATGGCAAGGCCTTTTCTTCTTTCTTTTTCATTCTTAATGCTAGTGTTGGAAGGGATTAAATATTACGTGTCAAACTGTTATGCGCCATATAGACACGACTCCGATTTCAGTCCGCTTTTCTATTTAGGATTTGCTTCCATAGCCTTTGATAAGCCAAGAACAAACTACAAGGCAGCAGTTGTTTGATTTTGGGGTTGTCTCTCTTAGATGGGTTGCTGTCCCCAGCTGTCGAGCTTCATCTGAATGAGGGTTCGAACTCGAGAATTTTTGATTTAGCGACTATGAGCTTTACCAACTCGGCGACGCCGACCCTTTTGAAACTTCAATATTACCAATATTGGTACTTTCTCGCAGGGGCGTAGCGAGGGGGGGGGGGTTGGGGGTGCGGACCGCACCGGGTGACACCATTTAGGGGGGTGACACCAAGGCAAAAAATAGCAAAATATATAGAGAAAAACTCGAGGGGGGGGGTGCAAATCGAAAGTTTGAGGGGGGGGGGGGTGCAAATCGAAAATTTGAAAGTTTGTCCCTGGGAAGGGTCTCTATGCCTCTGGGGGGTGACACCATTAAGTGCCGCACCGGGTGACACTTGACCTCGCTACGCCACTGCTTTCCCGTCAACTAACTACAAAATATGATTGTACCTTCCAATAAACTTAACAACTAAACTTAAAATCTTTCACCTGTCAGGTATGACCGGTCAACCTCGACCATCAGCTTTAACGTCGACTATGACGTAGATGCCAGCACGTACATGCAGACCAGCGTCATCCTGCAACTCCAGGCAACTGACGTGTACGGCGCCTACAAGATCGTGCCGGTGTACATCAACATACACGACGCCAACGACAACACCTGCAGCTTTGGTGCCACAGCTGTAGGTTATATAACAGTATCGTAGGCTATATCTTAACAGTATAGCAATATACGATGTTATCGCCTCATACAACTTTATAATACAGCAACATTAAAATTTTCAGTGTAGACGAATACATACAATACACACAATAGTATAGCCACATACAACATACTAGTATATTCACATGCAAGAAAATAATATAGCCATATACAATGTAACAGTACAGCCACCTACAACATAACAGTGTCATCAAATGCAACATACATCTTACATTATAGTCAAATAAAACGTAGTATAATCGCATATAAAATAACAGTATAGCCACTTACAACATAATAGTATATTCAAATGCAACTGAACCGTGTTGTCACATACAAAATAATAATATATTCGCATACAAGATAACAGTCTATTCACATACAACGTTAAAGTATGACCGTATACAACATAACAATATAGTCACATACAATATAGCAGTGTTGTCACATACAACATACACCTTACACTATAGTCAAATACAACTTAGTATAATCACACACAACCGAAAAGTATCGTCACATACAACTTAACAGTTTAGTAACAATTTTTCTGTGATGTTTACATACAAAGATATAACTATTTAGTTCTTTAATACGCTGTTTCTTACAATTACCCTCTTACCGAAATTTTAAAATTAAGTTACACAAGTAAATACGAATGTCTTATATTCAAGTACCGTCAGTAAATAAAAACCTAAAGTTCCGTATCAATGAATATTCGCTTTCAATAAAATTCAAATGAATTGGTCAGATGTATACCCGCGTACTAATGAGCAATTACTTTCAATACATTTTTGATCAATCAACCATAGCTAAAATATTGTAGGCTATATATCAACCAAATAGTCAATACATTTCCCATCAACCAACCATAATTAAACCATCGTATCAATCAACCATCACAGCAGAGGCGTAGCGAGTGGGGGGGGGGGGGCGGGGTGTGCGGATCGCACCGGGTGACACCATTTAGGGGGGGGGTGACACCAAGGCAAAAAATAGCAAAAATATATAGAGAAAAACTTGAGGGTACGGGGTGCAAATCGAAAGTTTGAGGGGGGGGGGTCGCAAATCGAAAGTTTGACAAGGGGGGGGGGTGCAAATTGAAAGTTTGACGGAGGGGGGGGGGGGGGGGTGCAAATTGAAAGTTTGAGGGGTGGGGGTGCAAATCGAAAATTTGAAAGTTTGTCCCCGGGAAGGGTCGCTACGCCTCTGGGGGTGACACCATTAAGTGCCGCACAGGGTGACACCCGACCTCGCTACGCCACTGCATCACAGTCAATATATTTCCCATCAACCAACTATAATTAAACCCTCGTATCAATCAACCATCACAGTCAATACATTTCTCATCAACCAACCATAATTAAACCCTCGTAACAATGAACCAAATAGTCAATACATTTCTCATCAACCAACCATAATTAAACCCTCGTATCAATCAACCATCACAGTCAATACATTTCTCATCAACCAACTATAGTTAAACCCTCGTATCAATGAACCATCACAGTCAATACAATTCTCATCAATCAACCATAATCAAACCAACGTATCAACCAACCACCACAGTGAATACATTTCGCATCAATCAACTATAATTAAACCCTCGTATCAATCAACCATCACAGTCAATACATTTCTCATCAATCAACTATAATTAAACCATTGTATTAACCACCCACCACAGTGAATACATTACCCATCAAGCAACTATAATTAAACCGTTGTATCAATCAACCATCACAGTGAATACATTACCCATCAATTAACTATAATTAAACCCTCGTATCAATCAACCATCACAGTCAATACATTTTCCATCAACCAACTATAATTAAACCCTCGTATCAATCAACCATCACAGTCAATACATTTTCCATCAACCAACTATAATTAAACCACCGTAACAATGAACCAAATAGTCAATACATTTCTCATTAACCAACCATAATTAAACCATTGTATCAATCAACCACCACATTGAATACATTACCCATCAGCCAACCATAACAAACACCCCCCCCTCACCCCCAGACCCTGACCTTCAAGGCTGACCAGTCGACCAGCCTGGGCAGTCTGGGAACGTTCTCCGCCAAAGACAACGACCTAACCTCCCCCAACAACCTGGTGTCCTATGAAGTTGTGCAGGCGCTACCATCAGACTCATCCAATTACATCGCCGTATACACTGACGGGGCTATAGCTTACACAAGTGAGTCGATGAAAGGGGCGTTTTGATTGGTCTTTGGTTTGGTGTTTGGCATCAGTGTATATGCACTACATCTTCGATTTAATCCTGTGTTTCTTCCAGGCATCCCTTCGTGGGGTCGACCCCCCGAAATAAATGGAATGTATATAGAAAATATATACTTTTAACAGTGTCCGCCACCCCCCCCCCCTTCAAAAATTTGTCAGAAAAAGTAAAATTAATAAAATGGGGTTTTGTTACATTGTGCATGTGGTAATTGTGTGGCTAATTTCTATAAATGCTCGAATTAAAAAAGAAAAACAAAAATGCCATTGCACACTTTATTGTGCGCAGTTTTCCGTAACGTCTGTTTAGAATCCATCACTGAATGATTTTCTGTTTCTTTTATTTAAATAGAAAAGAGCCACTTTATAAAATAATAGTTTGTTATATTATGCTAATAACGACAAACTATTTACATCATTTAATTATTTTTTATTGCAAGGTTAAACGAGTTTACTTTTATAATAGGTCTAATACCCGAATCCAACACCGGAAAAAGCTACAGCCTCGTTGTCAGATGTAAAGATGGCGGATCCCCACAGAGAACGGCCCAAGGCACCGTCGTGCTAACTTACCAGGTGACCACCACCACAACCGTCACCACCACCTCGACCACCACCACCGCCTCCACCAGCACCACATCCACGACAACAGCTAGCAGCAACTTGTTCGACAACGACGCCTTTGTTGCTGTCTTCGCTATCTTGATGTGCCTGTTGGTTTTGGGGCTTTTAGTGGGCTTGTACTTCCTGCTCAAGTACTGTGGGCTGTGTGGGGCTGCCTCTGCTGGGAATATCTGTGGGGCGAATGGATGCAATGATTTCTGCTGTCCTAAGTAAGTCTACTTACTATTTTTTTACACTTGTAAATAAACCGGAAGTGATCTCCCCTAAACTTTCTCGAATATTCTTATATAAAACAACAGGGGATGGGAACTCCATTTTAAATACTTAAAGTTTTTAAAATAGATTAAAATCTCTTAGAAAAAAGAATTGCACACCAAGTGAACGACACATGAAATGTGCATACTAGTGTGCAATATTATTAGTACATGCGTTTTTGACAGAAGGTAGAGAATTAGATCTTGTACTAACATGTGAAATTTCATTTATCTATCTGAAATAGTACTCAAGTTATAGACTTTTGAAAAATTCAAAGTAGAAAAAGTACCACTTCCGGTTATCGGAAATCGCTCAAAAGTTGATACGGATCTTCGATTTTGATAAAATACTTATATATGAAATTTCATCAACCTAGCTGTAACAGTACTCAAGTTGTCGTGTTTACACACACACACACAGACACACACACATACACACAGGCATACGGACAAGATTGCAAAATTATGTTTTTCCGTATCAGTGAGGTGTAAAACGAGATTTGCAAAAATCTCGAAATCTTTTTTTGCACGATTACAAGACTTTTTCTATACTTCGTATATACGAGAAAGTAAAAATGGAAATGTTTTACTTTAAACACTGATCAAACACGTCTTAGTAATAAGGTCAATTTCCCCACAGTAAATCATATGTCCTGATATGTATTGTTAGAGTTGGCGTTGTAATTAGAGTTATTTTCAGAGATTAGGTTGGTTTTTCTTACATCACACCATGTTTGCAGCGTGTAAACTATATTCAACTTTTTCATTGTTGTTTCAGGAAACAGGTCGAGCCAGTTAAAGACTAGTAAGTAACTAGATGCAACCATTCACGCAAGTTCATATATATATATATATATATATATATATATATATATATATATATATATATATATATATATATATATATGTTTGTTTGTTTAAGAGTATGTGTGTGTCAATTGGAATCCATCAGAGCTAGTTGGACGTTGTGCTGTGACTAAAATCTTGGATTCGAACTCGAGACTCTCGGGACAGAAGTCTAGCGCTCTACCACAACGCCACGCGGTCCCATGTTTGTATGTCTGTGTATAGGTTAATTATAAGCAAATTATATACTCAATTCGCTCTTTACGCATATTATACCTGTGTTTTCTAAAAGTTAGCACCACAATTATCCTATTGCAGCTTCAACACTGAAGTCCGCACCAACGACAACTACGTGGACTCTTATTGGAAGTCTAGTGAGTATCCTGACCTCAGTGAGGTTTATATGACACATCGTAGTTGTTTTTTTTTTTTTTTTTGTTATTGTCAAAGAAATAGTAAAAAAAAATATATAAATATAAAATCTATTCAAAATATTTGCATCATGTTTTGATATCATATAGCCTACTGCTAGACGTGTGTGGTCTAGATAACTTGAGTTTGTACATATTGAATGATCATATTAATACACCATGTCGCACCTTAAAATATAATTACGCCGGGTTTTATCCCTTGTTAAGCTAATATTTACCCTGTATGGTCAAAGCACTTTTGATCAAAGCTAAAGACATAACACCTGTGATCATAGACCATTTATAGACAAAACGTCTATGGTCAAAGCCCTTATGTTTAAATCACTAGAGGTCTAAGATTCGCATACCATCTCACAGATTACATTACAACTAAGATGTCATCCATAAATGACGTCACACTCGTAAGGGGGGGGGAGGGGGTCCGTAATTTTGTGACTGATGTGTGATGAGGGGAAGGGGGGGGGGGGTTCAGATGTTGCGACGTCACATTTTTGCATTATAAAATCGAAATGTTAGAAAACGAATTTTAGACGTTTTTTCGCGTTTTAGATAACTGTTTTAATAAATTGTAATAGTTTAGACAAGATTTTGGAAAAATATCGATGTTTTAAAGAAATTCAACTGCAATTTTGAGGGGGGTTGTAGGTTGAGGTGTGACGCCATTTTAGGTGGGGCGGGGTCTGGCTTTTTGTGACGACGTGTGACGGAGGGGAGGGGGGGGGAGGTAAAAATCGTCAAAAAAAGCGTGACTTCATTTATGGATGACAGATAAACGATAATCCGTATTAATTTCGAAGACATACGATATCAATGAGGATCTATTTGTTTTCCCAAGGCGATCATTATGAAACCGGAACCGGATACAACCCAGGCGGCGACACTTCCGGTAAACAGGCGCTAAACGGAGGGTTTAAGCGTGTAGCGTTGCCAGCGGCGCCACCACGTGGGTACCAGTTCTAAAAGAGAGCCACGCCCCTGGTGCTGTCTGGACATTTACCGTGTCAACCGTGACAGAAGTTTATATGTCTCCAGTACCTGATTTAATGGAAAACCTTCCCTTTTTTGCATCAATCTCAAAACTTCAACTATGATTTTTCCAAATTTACTCTGTTTCGTTCATTGTGTACAATCATGTATTATGTGTATAAAATCATAAACCATTTGTATTAAGTGACGTTGGATTATATTTCAGAAACCTATTAAAAATTACCAACGCAAATTACATAAGTAAATTAACAAATTACAAATGTTATATGCCCCAGCTTTATTATCATTATGTACAAGTTGTTTTACATTTGGAAGCATAATATTGCATATCATAAATATCAACGTCACTTATCATTGAAACAAAATTTACTGTAAACAAAAGCAAACATTTTCCTAAACGAACTCAAACTACTGAGTGATAAAACAATATTTGTATTTTAAATTAACAAAAAATGTATCAAACTATTTGCTAATTAAAAGTATTAATGTTTACATTGGTTTTGTATTGAATGTGAACATCTTATATCATTTACAAATAAAAAATAACAACCAAGAGCTGGTAAAATGTAGATTTACCTTGGTAGGCCTCTGTGTCGATGGCTGTCAACGCGAATGTATTTACAACATGTTTACCCTTGTAGATTCTAAACTACGTTTAGAAACATAAAAGGGCGGGGGGGTGGCACTCAACTAAAATATTTGTATTGCCGTGTGCGTTAAGGGCAAAGTTTGAAATTCTGCATTCTATAGAATGTTTGAAATGGGCCGTCAAAGTACCAAATAGTCGTAAATGCCAAAGTATTTTATGCTGTACCAAACTACACACCAAAAAAAAAATTACAATCTGTAAAACAAGCTTATGCGTTTATTCCCACCATCAAAGAAAGAGTATTATTTTAAACGCGGAAATTCGACAACGTGCATAGAAAATATAGAGTGCCGCCTAGATCTTTGTTAGATAGCAAAAACTTTTAGTAGAATTTAACCAAAAAGGAAATCTAGACCACACAAGATAGAACAAAGATATTCACTTGTTAAAGTTTTTTAGTTAGTGTAATCTTCATGTTGTAATAGCGTATATCAATCTCATAAGACAATTTGAAAGCATAAAACTACCTCGAACCCCCTCAATATTTAGGATTTTATCGTCGTGCTATAATTTTATTAGCAAAATATCTAAAAAAAAATTCTTTTTTTTTCAAAAGTAGAAAACTGTGACAACTGCGGTTAATCACGTGATGAACGTAAATACCAAGCTTCAAAGCAAGGAATAATCCCGATACACAGCCTTGACTGTCATTAGATCAATAAAATACAATCAACAACAGGAGAAAATTAAGCTCAGTGGCATATATTACACGAAATATTTCAATCTACATTGAGGAATAAAATTTAATTGAAAATAAGACATCGAAGCAAAGCAGAGTTAAACTTTCTTTCGGTATTTTTTTATTTTTTTTTAGAGCATCGCATTTTCTAATACGTGGCGTCGATGGTTAATGTTTTTATGAATATGACAGAAAAAGTGTCTCTTATAATTATAATACACTTAACTGGTTTTTTGAAATGAAGGCAGAGCTATCATACTTTCCACCTTTTCGAATTTTTAGCACGAAAATAAAATGTATGTAAAATTTCTAAAGAAAATGTCACAGTCAAAAGGTCTGTTAATATATTGATACCGATGTATGAGTCTGTATATATTGATATATATATATATATATATATATATATATATATATATATATATATATATATATATATATATATATATATATATATAAGGCCTATATATAATTTGGAAGAAATATGTATGGAGCTAAAAACGCTTTTCATTTATTATTGTAGCAAACAAAGTGATGCATATTTGCTCATTTTTTCTCGTTATTATAATTTTTATAAACTCAATTCTATTTGACTGTATTAATTAATAAATAATAACCAAATGAATAATAACATTTACATATTCTAAATATCTTTATCCACGTGACAATTGATGGTAGTAAAAACCACAGGAACTATTGAAACATGAATAAAGTTTGTTAAAATAAAATAATAATCTTAATAAAAAATACATTTTTATTTGCAAAAGAAAAAAAATGACCAATATAAAAACGAAAAATACTAAATCAACCAATACTCAAACTACGAAATTACACATCATTTAACATATGTGTGTTGTATAAAAAGTTGTATTAAAATAATTAAGCAAATTATAGCTTTTTGAAAATAAAAATAAAAGCAATTAAATAGCAATGAATATATATATATATATATATATATATATATATATATATATATATATATATATATATATATATATATATATATATATATATATATATATATATATTTATTTTTATAATCGATATACATGTTTCCTAAAATTTTTAGCGCAATTTCCATACTGGAATTGCGATTATTAATTCGTCGTATCTGGATGTGTGTCCGCAGCTTTACCGCATTTTAAGTCGTATCTCCTCCTCAACGAAGCAATATCGAGGACTAGTTCCAAAAGCAAATATGTTAAGCAAGTTCCGAGGATGATTGTGGGTCAAAAAAAATCCCGGAATTCCTTCCTGGATTTCCCGGAAAAGCCAAAAAACCTCCAAAAAAATGCAGTTTTTGGCCCATATCTCGGCAACCAGACCACTTAGTGACTTGAAACATTTAATAATCAATTCCTGCCATAATTTAGAACAATATTGCCGAAGAAAGTTTTCATAAATATCCTTTCGTTGGGTCACAAAATTTTTTAAAAAATTACATTATACATAATACACTACAGTACTATATAGCAATATAGAGGGCGCGACAACTAAATACCCCCTACACGTCTGCAAATTTTTTAAAATCTCGTTAATAAATATTTTTTCTATTTTGTTTTGAATTATTAAAAATACTTGTGTTGCATTATTTATTTGCTGAATATATGATTTATCTCGATTTAAAATTGTTATGGATAACATAAGGAAATTGCGCTTAAATAGTCACTAGACTTTTTATTAACTTGTTTTTTTAACTGTTCTTCTTTTCATTGCACTAAAACAAAAACTATCATGGACAAAAAGGTTTTAAAAACATTAAAACCTTTTTGTCCATGATAATTTTTGTTTTAATGCTCATTGAATTCCTTTGCCTGCATACTTACTCTCGTGACCAGTTTTAAGTGAACATAAACAGTTTTTGTGACAGGATCAGTTGCGTAGCCAGGAATTGGTCATGGTAGGTGTTCAAATATTTTTCCATGTGTACAAAGTCATATATATATATATATATATATATATATATATATATATATATATATATATATATATATATATATAGGGGTGTGAGTCCATGGGAAGGGTTATAACCCCCCCCCCAACCCCCCCCCCCCTTGCCTATGCCTACGCCACTGGACAGGATACATCGCAAAGATAAAGAAAGCTTGGTCTATCCAGCACATCTTGCTTGTGAATAAAATGACTAGTGAATTATAGTCAACTTTTTGCCACGCATGAGTTTGGTAATTTTGTTTAGCTATTTAATATTTTTCCGTTCTTTCTTTTTCTTTTGCCAGCTAACATAACTACTAGGTTTGAAATGTTTTATGTTAGCTTTGAGCATTGAACTGGCTTTTGCCGATGAAAAGTACAACTAACACAAAGTGTTCTTTTCCGATATTCGAAGCTGTATTTGTAAAGTGGATCGATACTCTAGAAACATAACCCGCCTGAAACGAAAGAAATGCTTTGAGGACTTTGAGTTGAAAAGTTTTAACATGGAAATTCCCAAACCCTTCAATATAATTAGCGTCGTGAAGTTTCGAGGTCTTATAAATGATTCAAAGGTTGTTCTGTCATAGTGCAAATAATCACTACTTGATCTTATTATGGTCTGTGGTCTAGCTGTGCTCAAAGGGTTGCCTATCTGTGGTCTAGCTGTGGTCAAAGGGTTGTCTCTCTGTGGTCTAGCTGTGGTCCAAGGGTTGTCTATCTGAGGTCTAGCTGTGGTCAAAGTTTTGTCTATCTGAAGTCTAGCTGTGGTCAAAGGGTTGTCTATCTGTGGTCTAGCTGTGGTCAAAGGGTTGTCCATCTGTGGTCTAACTGTGGTCTAAAAGGTGGTCTAACTGTGGGTTATAGGTATGTGGTGGTTTAGCTTTTTATTAATCGTGCAAAAAAAAAACACAACAACAACAGATTTTCACAAATCTTGACGTTTTAAACCTCCCTGATTCGGTTAACGTGAGTACTACTTCAGATAGCTAAATGAAATTTCACATGTAAGTAAAACAATCTAATTTTCTGCTTTCTGGCAAATTTGAGTTATTTCCGTTTGACCGGAAATAGTAATTTACATTATTTCCGATTTCTCAAAAAACGCATATGAATTTATAAAATACTAATAATATTCCACACTATTATACACAGATTGCTTGGCGTTCACTTGGTGTGCAATTCTTTTTTTCTACGAGATTCAAGTCTATTCTTAAAAGTTTAAGTAATTAAAACTGGATAAAAAATCGTGTCTATATCCCGAGTTGCCATCCCCCGTAGTGTTATATATCATGTAAAGATCACTCCCAGTGTATTTGTTTTTTGCTTTGTTTTTTACATACTACTACACCTCTCATAGGGTTTTATGAAACTCTACTTTGATAAGAAAGCTCTTGGGAAGGTTTGCGCAAAAAAAAAAAGAATAATAATAACAATATTCGGAAAGGAAGCGACCAGTTAGGGACACGGTGGCACACGCAGAGGCGTAGCGACCATTTCCGGCGCCCGGGGACAAACTTTCAATTTACAATTTGCAACCCCCCCCCCCCCCTCAAACTTTCGATTTGATCTCCCCGTCAAACTTTCGATTTGCACCCCCCCCCCCCCCTTATATATTTTTTATATTTATAATACGAAAATGCAGCTAAAATGAAATTTTAATTTGTTTTTCCAACGGCGCCCGGGAACATATGTACCCCATCGCCCTCCCCCCCCCACGCTACGCCTCTGGGCACACGACATTCTCAGACTGAACTTTAACAGGGGACGCAGCCACGTGAACCTAAAGAATAAAAAAAAACGGTACATTCGTCCTTGACAACTCAAAACAAGTCTATTTTCCGACGAACGGTTAAAAATTCTTTTGTTTCGGTTGAGAATAGAATAAAAAACCTTTTCAGCCTACGATAATTTTACTCGAGGCCCTCTACATACATTAGTTAAAACACAAAATAAACAATGCAGATCACAATTCCAGATTCTCGTGAAGTATAGCTAACCTGCATAGAGGCGTAGCTACCCTTCCCGGCGCCCGGGGACGAACTTTCGATTTGCACCCCAATCCCTCAAACTTTCGATTTGTACCCCCCTCCACCAAACTTTTGATTAGCACCCCCTTCAAACTTTCGATTTGCACCCCCCTCAAACTTTCGATTACTTTTTCCAACCCATTTTGCCCCCCCCCTAAGGTCGGCGCCCGGGGACATATGTCCCCCCCCTGCCCCCACCCCCTTTCGCTACGCCTCTGAACCTGCAATGCTGAGTGCTTGAATAATCCGTGGACTTTACTAGTATGGTTGGTCTAGCTGCCGCTGTGGTGTCGCTGACATAAGCTGTGTGTTCGATTAAAACCAACATAAGATCTCACACCATGTTAACTTCAGCGATGATTCTTTTATTCAAAGGCAGTGCAATTTAATATAATTTATTTTTATAAAATGTTTTAATCATACAAATAACATATGTTAGATAAATAGGGCAATTCGTACTTCAATATGTAATTTAAAAAAATAAATGTGTAGAATAGATTTTAAACTTGTATTTAAAAAATGCTTTTCTAATCAATGACTGTGTAAAATGCAAAAGAGTCTTAGCTTAAAATTCAGTGTTAAATGATAGGGCACGTACAGCGACGCAGTATATATATATATATATATATATATATATATATATGTATATATATATATATATATATATATATATATATATATATATATATATATATATATATATATATATATATATATATATATATATTTATATATATATATATATATATAAATGCGTGACTGCTAGTTACTACAACGGTGTGTGAAGTGTTAAACACCGAGTATAATTGGCTGGACAAGTCAGCATTGAGCATGTTGCCTACAGACAAACAACTCACTACAGAGAGCCTAATCAGCTGTGCCCACCAGTGCGCTATTCGAGAAAACGATTGCTACAACTTTATATACGATGAGTCAACTGACCAATGTATTCTGGGTGAGTAAAATTTCCGTATACGTAATTTCATGCGGTTAATATGAGTAAAGGTTGATTATGTTAAAATACATGCATAATAAACTAGTAGCAGTAGTGGTAGATTAGATACTTAAATGATTTTACAATTTTTATGATAAAAGAAAATTTCGATGGCCGAAACAAATTTTTCTTTTTCATTTATCTTGCGACACTGGGGTAAGAAAACGTTTAACATAAAACAATACATCTTATTTTAGAAGTAAAGGGAAAGTGATCTGCTCTATACTTTTTCGAATAGGCCTATTCATATTAAAGTAAAGAAGATGGCTAAAGATTTTTTAAATAAATTTTATAAATATATATTTTTACTTTCTATTGTACTAAGAATAGCGGTATATTATAAACGTGCAAAATATTTCAATCGAGTTTTTTTTTTAAATCTCGACGTTTTACGCATCAAAACTAAGTTCTGCAATTTGGTCTGTATGTCTGTGTTTCTTTTTGTGTGTCTGTTTGTTAAAACTTAAGTAGCGTTTCAGTTACGTTGACGAAATTTTAAATATATCTACCACATGTAGATTCTATAGTCCCAGGCTGAATGGAGTCACCACATATAGATACTATAGTCCCAGGTTAACTGGAGTCCCCACATGTAAAAACTAGTCCCAGGCTGACTGTAGTCACCACATGTAGATACTATAGTCCCAGGCTGACTGTAGTCACCACATGTAGATACTATAGTCCCCGGCTAACTGGAGTCACCACATGTAGATACTAGTCCCAGGCTGACTAGAGTCACCACATGTTGATACTATAGTCCCAGGCTGACTGGAGTCACCACATGCAGATACTATAGTTCCAGGTTAAATAGAGTCACCACATGCAGATACTAGTCTCTGGCTGACTGGAGTCACCACATGTAGATACTAGTCCCAGGCTGACTGGAGTCACCACATGTAGATACTAGTCCCAGGCTGACTGGAGTCACCACATGCAGATACTATAGTCCCAGGCTAAATGGAGTCACCACATGTAGATACTACAGTCCCAGGCTGACTGGAGTCACCACATGTAGATACTATAGTCCCATGGCTGACTGGAGTCACCACATGCAGATACTACAGTCCCAGGCTGACTGGAGTCACCACATGTAGATACTATAGTCCCATGGCTGACTGGAGTCACCACATGCAGATACTACAGTCCCAGGCTGACTGGAGTCACCACATGTAGATACTATAGTCCCAGGCTGACTGGAGTCACCACATATAGATACTATAGTCCCAGGTTAACTGGAGTCCCCACATGTAAAAACTAGTCCCAGGCTGACTGTAGTCACCACATGTAGATACTATAGTCCCAGGCTGAATGGTGCGCAATATTATTAGTACTTTATAAATTTAAATGCGTTTTTTGAGAAATCGGAAATAGCGTAAATTAGTACTTCCTTTCAAAGGAAAATACTCAAAATTTTACAGACGGTAGAAAATAAGATTTTTTACTTACATGTGAAATTTCATTTATCTATCTGAAATAGTTCTCAATTTATAGGCTTTTGACAAATTCAAAGTAGAAAAAATCCAATTTCCGGTTATCGGAAATTGCTCAAAAGTTGATCAGGATCTACGATTTTGATTAAATACTTATATGTGAAATTTCATCAACCTAGCTGTAACGGTACTCAAATTATCGTGTTTACACACACACAGACAGACACACACACACACATACACACAGACATACGGACAAGATTGCAAAATTATGTTTGTAAAAATCTCGATTTTTTTTTGCACAATTACAATACTTTCTCTATACTTCGTATATACGAAAAAGTAAAAAAAACATTCATTTGCACTAGAAAACTATAAATAACTAGACTACGTCAGTTGAACGTTTTAAATTTTTCTTCCAATAGGTTATTGGGTTCTACCAAAAGTCGCAGTCAGTACATCAGTCAAAGAACCTCCAGCCGATGCCAATCTCTACAGCACCGGAAAGTTCTGTGTTGCTCACGATACTGTCGTCACCATCGGCAATGGAAGGATGGGATCCTGTAACACTGCCGCTTGCCTAGGTATAGGAATGTTTATCAATATTGCTTGCCTAGAACTCCGTTAGAATTTTTAGCTGTAATTATTCCTCGTGTGCGGAATGCGTTAAATTCTTGTATTATTTCTAGATATCTGTAAAAATCAACTGAATTTATAAAACACAAATCCATAAGAGTTTACTGCTGATATATAAAAATAGATATAATACGAAAATGATGGTTAAAAGTAGACTAGTTACTTTGATACTTTTATGGGGAAAGTTTAGGGGGAAAGCTTATGTCAGTGAGATTCATAGAGATTTATAGCTGGCACATGTTGATGGTTTAATGTCGTAACTCAATAAGTATTTATTGTCACAGCAACCTGCAATCGCAAGAGGCTTATAAATCTTGGAAATATGGGTTAAAAGCAGACAATAAAACACTAAAACGTGAAACGTATTTGTTTTTATTTAAAAGCACAATTTTTCGTTTCAGAATTACTGTGTTTAATCTCTAGAGGAAGTGTGTAAAAAAATTATTAAGTGGTTATGAAAGGAAAAAAAAAGACTAAAACATTATTGTTTAAAATAATTACTTTTTTTCCCAATATATATATAGATATCCATACACAGTAGCGTCAATAGGTCGGGTGTCACCCGGCGCATGAACTCATGGTGTCAACCCCCACCCCCCTTTTTTCTGTAAATTTGCAGTTGGTGTCACCACCACCCCCCCCCCCTCTCTGGAATAAGCTTTAAAAGTTCACTAATGATGTTTATCTACAGTCGGTTATTAATATAGTTGGGCGAAACATTGTTTTCTCAAAAGTTATCATGTTTACGTCATGGTGTCGTCGTTTATCCCCCTCACCCCCCTCTCCCCCACATTTCGCGATCGTCCATTAAGTACTTAAAAATTTTTTTAAACTCTAATTAACCATTCGTTAACTGGCAAAAACCATTCTTTCTAAATATATATTGCACATTTTTATCTTTGAGTCATCCCCTAAAAGCGTTAGCTAAAACATACACAAACGATTCAGTAAAGACATGCAAGGAATAAAAAAGTTACCATAACAACAGAGCAGCCAGGATCAAAGCAATGTTGACTGCTTAAAAGATTTGTTGACATAAGAAAAAATGGTTTTCAAACTCTTCTCTGCACATTTGAAACTAATGAATTGCTTGCACGGCAAGAATATTTTTGACAGTTTGTAACTGTATGGTTTGAAGGGACAAATTGAAATTTTGGTCTAAAATGTCACTTCTGCCCCACTTCTTATTTGTCTCATTTCTCAAAACTCTACCCCATATGTATGTATATGTATTATATATATATATATATATATATATATATATATATATATATATATATATATATATATATATATATATATATGAAGAGTTTATTTTCAAAATGCAATATATCCAAAATGTTGGTTTTGAGAAAATCGCACTTTTCTCCTGCACAAAGCCATTTTACAATATGATATAACTGTTTTTCAAAAATAGAAATAAAAAAAAATTTTGCGCCGTGAAGATTAAAATTAAGTTTTCCTAATAGTAACTGAGTAGCTTTACAATATGGGCACGTTATCTCATTTTTTTTTCAAAAATGGCGTTTATCGCGTTTTGAAAATAAACTCTTCATATATATAAATAAATATATATATATATATATATATATATATATATATATATATATATATATATATATATATATATATATATATATATTTATATATATATATATATATATTTATTTATTTATTTATTTATATATATATATATATATATATATATATATATATATATATATATATATATATATATATATATATATATATATATATATATATATATATCCTTTCAACAGAACAGAACTCCATAGAGAGAAAAAAGACAAGTGTTCTCTACGACCCAGTGAATTATAGAACATGTAAGGACGTAAGCTCTACAGCAGGCAGCCGACCACTGCTGCGGATGCCCAACGGTCTTGTCGTCATGTGCGACACAGAGACAGATGGCGGTGGCTGGACAATTTTTCAGCGTCGCGTCACCTTTGTCGTGGACTTTTATCGGAACTGGGAGGACTACAAAAACGGGTTCGGAGACTTCGACGCTGGTGACTTTTACCTCGGCAACGAAAACATTCACTGTATGACTGTAAACAAAACGTACGAGCTACGGATCGACATGAAGTATCTGGGGAATAGCTACTACGCTGGTTACACAGGCTTTCTTCTGTACTCAGAAGCCGATTTCTACAAGATATCCTTCAGCGGGTTCTATGGGAACACGAGCGATTCCTTCGGTGCAATGAACAACAACAAACCTTTCGGCACGTACGACAAGGCTTACGATAAGGCAAGTTTAAACTGTGCCACGACCTACCGCGCAGCTTGGTGGTTTGGTGGTTGTCATTCGGCGCTTCTTAACGGTAACTACGGCAACACTGAATACAGCAAGGGGGTCGAATGGTTGGCCATTACTTACTACTACAGCAGTCTGAATTTCACTGAAATGAAAATTAGGCCTCGTGTGTAGGTCATAGCCAGTTGATTGTGATAGAACCTGGACAGCATAACTGATGTATGTTTTAGAGATTCGGGCGTTTTTTGCGTACTCTAAATTTGTTAGATGGAACGCTTATTTAAGTTTGATGACGCATCCCATTAAACCTTAATGCATCACCATCTTACTCACATTTACTTTCAACACGTGACAATTGGGAGTAAATGGGAGGGGGGGGGGGGGAGGGAAAAACGTGTGCTCTTGATGTGACCTTAGTTTATTCATTAGTATAGCACCTCTGTCTTGTTTTGCACGGTATGCGACGCGTGCATATAACGCATGGTAAGGACGCCGTGATTGTATAAGCGTGCATGGTTATGCGTTTGTGTGTGTGTGTGTGTGTGTGTGTGTCTGTTTGTGTTGATTACATTTTTTAAAATATTTTTTCTTGACGTTTTCTTCACATGGGCTTTGATGTGTTGTAATTTCAAGTAATTTTCATTAATTAAATCAATTACTCTAGCACTTGTTTATATTTGTCGCCAACCCAATTTAATCGAACATGCCTAATTATAAAATAAGTCGATGAAGGCTTTCCGTAGTAAAACATTACACAATTAAATCATGCCTAACTATTTTTAAATTAGCTCAGTTTAACTCAAATAGACTGCATGTGTGAAAAATACTACTAAAAAACTTACTTTTTAATATATGTAGAGGGGGTGGAAGCAGGCGTTGTAACTGAAATATAAATATAAACAGAAAGTGATATTTCAACGCCAAGGGTAGACAAAGGTACAGAATATAGTCCGAGTAAAGACAGAACAGTCAAAACCCAACGGAATCCGAACCTACCATTCCACAAGGTACTAAATCGGCGAGGCTGACTATAGAGTGTCAGAAAATAATGACAGTATTTAATGTTCTCTTCATTTTCATAAATTAATTTTAAATATTCTTTTGATGTTTTCAGTACAAAATATAGTAATTGATGTTTATTTTAAAACTTGTAAAATTGTTTAAATTATAAATGAAAATTAACATACAAAAAAAACTATTATGTTCAGATATCTCAAAATATTAAACTAAACTAACTTAATTGCTAATTTGGTGTATCTTGGCTTTTATATAGGCATTAATTCAAAATTAATTTTAAATAAACCGGGAGCGATCTCCCCTAAACTTTCTCGAATATTCTTATATAACTTGAAATATAGACATGATTTTTAATTACTTAAACTTTTAAAAATAGAATAGAATCTCATAGAAAAAAGAATTGCGCACCAAACGAACGCCAAAACAAAATGTGCATAATAGTGCGCAATATTATTCGTACTTTACAAATTTACATGCGTTTTTTGAGAAATCGAAAATAACGTAAATTAGTACTTCCGGTCAACGGAAACTACTCAAAATTTGACAGATGGTAGAAAATTAGATCTTTTACTTACAAGTGAAATTTCATTTATCTATCTGAAATAGTACTCAAGTTATAGGCTTTTGAAAAATTCAAAGAAGAAAAAGTACCACTTCCGGTTATTGGAAATCGCTCAAAAGTTGATCAGGGTCTAAAATACTTATATATACTTGATAAAATACTTATATATGAATATTCATCAACATAGCTGTAACGGTACTCAAGTTATCGTGTTTACACACAGACAGACAGACACACAGACACACAGACATACGGACAAGATTGCAAAATTATGTTTTTCCGTATTAGTGAGGTGTAAAATGTCGAGATTTGTAAACAAATCTCGATTTTTTTTGCACGATTACAAGACTTTATCTATACGAGAAAGTAAAAAAAAGCATTTGAACAACTTAATTTTAAAATGGTTATTTTTAAAAAAACTTTTATTTAGTTTTGATGCGATCTCAAAAGAAATGTTATTCAAACAAAACCAATATTTGATTATGGATATTGTTAGTTCGTCATTTTATTAGAGCTTTTGAGTTATTTAAACAGAAATTTAACTTAGAATAAAGCGCTTACAGATGGGTTTTCGTTTGTCTGGCATTCTACTGTCGTACAAATTTCACTTTAAACTATATAAATCGTCACTTTAGTATCTATTGAATACCTTTACTAATATTTAGGAAGCATTATTACATAAAAGCTTGTTATTAAAACGTTTGTTTAAAATGTTTTAAATTTACATGGCTAAAAACCATGCACACGTGCAGAACGTGAAGACGCGTGTCTAATAGTATGGAATAATGTGATGAGACAGCCTACTAATTTGGACACAATTGTAATTAATTCATAAAATATTAATCAGGCTACCAATTAAGTCAAATGTAATGTCATGTTGCATTGTCTTTATGTCTTGACCCACGTGCCAATGTTCAAACAAATCTGCCATTTACAAGTGTTCGAAATTTCGTTCGGGCGTTTCCATCTAGACTGACGACTGACGACAGACAGAGGAAGTAAGTTAGATAAAAGCTTGTAAAAAGAAATGAAGGCAATAATAAAAGCTAAAACGACAGTCAAACCATAAAAGTTGTATTACAGCTAGGGTAAGATTGGCGTGGTCTGGTCAGAAAAGCTTATGGCTGCTAACCAGAAAGGGCCCTAATTCGAACCATTGGGCAGATGAGACTTGCTAGCTATCGACAGCAACACATCTAGTATAAAAAATCCAAATTTAAACAATTGCTGCCTTGTAATTAACTTTGGATAAACACGCGAAAAGAAGAAAGATAATTGTAAAACATTTAGTATAATCTAGCATCAATAGAATTCAACAAGTAGGAGGGTCTGCGCTACTTTCGAACAGGAATAAAAATTAGTCAAATAAGTGTTCTACTGTCTCGTGAACTGAGTCGCAGGCAGGATGAGCAGTTAAAGCAGTAACAAAATTGAAGTAGCTAGTAATAGGGAAGTGTAATACAAGTATATACTCAAGTCTGATGACCACTTGTCTTGAGGGGTTTACAGCCGGCAAATAAACATGCAGGTTCGATGACTAATCAACAATTCAAGAAATAACTTCAAGAGAGAGAGAGAGAGAGAGAGAGAGAGAGAGAGAGAGAGAGAGAGAGAGAGAGAGAGAGAGAGAGAGAGAGAGAGAGAGAGAGAGAGAGAGAGAAGTGCACGCAAGGGCTTTTATATATTAGGACTCTGAAACATCTATATATATAATTCTCTTCTGGGAGACGCTAGAAAACAAGCTGTAAGCGAGCTCCCTACCACCCCACCCCTACATGGTCTGGTGAGCTGTGGTTCACGCTAAATGTTTACATTCGTAGAGCCGGGTAGTGACGGCTATTAGGGGCAGATAATTTAGTTTGAAACGATTTTAAACTTAGGGGAAGTAACTAAGAGGAGGCTGCTTTCAAGGGGGGAGGGTGTAGGCAGGGCTTGGGGGAAAGGAGGGTGGGGGTAGTATCGTTCATAACGACCTACTGATAGTGTTTTAAAGCAAATATTTTCAGTGGCAGCATTGGTACTGTCGAATTCACAAATTATGAATTACTGAAAAGTAGAAAATAAAACAATTAAATAGCAGCATATGATATGCCGCGGTTCGGCTCGTAATACATAATTGTGTTGGGGGAAACCCGTTTCAACATAAATATCAAGAACGAAAAAATAAAACACAAGTTTACACAATAAATGAGTACACTATAGATCTCTGTGCGTCTGCTGTGTTATTGACCTAAAAATTGTGGTGGTGTTTGTGTCGTCTGGAGCACCCAAGCGTGTCGCCGTCCCTCTAAACGACAGCCTAAACAACGTTGCTTTACATTAGTAGATCATGCAGTGATACGCGGAGTTGAAAACGTGAATTATTTACCTGACATCTCTCGGTGGCCACTCATCACGATCTTCAGCTTTTGATACAATCAGAATTGTTTACAAAGAAACTTAAACAATCTTTTGGTTTTTAGATTTCAGAAATGCTAATAACGAATAACGCTCATAGAAAGCATAGAAGCGCCCTTGCTTATTAACACGTTTTTCTTAACTCGGCATGCAGGCTATTTTCGCCTAACAATTTCAGATGCAATCATAAAAACTAGCAATTAGAGACCTAAATTAGCTTAATTAAATTACGCCCCTAGGACCCTAAAATTGAGGAAATGATTTCTCAAAAAACGCATGTAAATTTATAAAGTACTAATAATATCCCGCACTTTTATACACATTTTATTAGGCGTTCACTCGGTGTGGGACGGAGTGGTCTAGCGGTAGAGAGCTAGATTGCTAACACCAGTGGAACCGCAACTGAACTGTTGATGTAGTTTTTTTTGCATGCTCTTCGGTGAGCGATTTTACCTGTGTCCCATGTTATGTGACATGGGATTTTGGGTAGTTCGTGCCTAGCCGTGTCAGTCAGACCCAAGGCTGCTGTCTGTGGACACGGAGGGTGGCGGCACCTAGAGGTAGATCATGACAATGTAGACCTAATGAAGGTAATATTATGTTTTATATCACTGTACTACTCCTACTAGTGCTGCATGTTGCAGACTAGGGATGGAGCATCTTCGTTAGATTACTTTCTGTATTATTCCTGCTAGTCCCGCATGTTGCGCACTAGTTAGGTGTTAAGTATTTATTTAAGTAGTTCTTATTGTGCTACTTATTGCTACTTATTGGCAGTAACATATTTTAGTGCACCCGTGTATGTTTGTAGCCTACACGTGCGTGGTATTACCAGTAATGTAACCTTTTGTTTACATTTGTTTTAGGGCTACAGTTTTATTATTTCATTATTCATCTTTAATCGTTGTTTAATCGTCGCCTGTTTTCTACTGTTGTTCTACATGGCTCGATGTACTGTAGAATAAATTCAATTAGTGGACAACAGCGTCGGTTCAGTATGTCCTAAATCTCAGAGTCAGCCCTTTTAACCGGAACCGGATACAACCCAGGCGGCGACACTTCCGGTAAGCAGGCGCTAAACGGCGGGTTTAAGCGTGTAGCGCTGCCAGCGGCGCCACCGCGTGGTTACCAGTTCTAGGAGAGAGCCACGCCCCTGGTGCTAGCTACACAGTTACCAGTGTTTCTTCCAGACTTTTTTCTCCGGGGGGGGGGGGGCACTTGAAATTTTCGGGGGGGGGGGGGCCGGTAAAATTTCTTCGGGGGGGGGGGGGGCGGACACTGTTAAAAGTATATATTTTCTATATAAATAATATAAATTTCATTTCGTTCGGGGGGGGGGGGGGGCGGTAAAAAAATTTCGAAGAGATGCCTGGAAGAAACTCTGACAGTTACCAGAGAATCTCACGAGCATCACACAGATCGTCAACCTTGACAGAAGTTTATATGTCTCCAGTGCCTGATTTAATGGAAAATCTGCCATTTTTTGCATCCATCTCAAAACTTCAACTATGATTTCTCCAAATTTACTCTGTTTCGTTCATCGTGTACAATCATGTATTATGTGTGTGTAAAATCATGAACCATTTGTATTAAGTGACGTTGGATTATATTTCAGAAACCTATTAAAATTACCAATGCCAATTACATTAGTAAATTAACAAATTACAAATGCTATATGCCCCAGCTCAATTTTCATTACGTACAAGTTGTTTTACATTTGAAAGCATAAAATTGCATATCATAAATATCAACGTCACTTATCATTGAAGCAAAATTTATTGTAAATAAAAGCAAAAATTTTCCTAAACGAACTCAAACTACTGAGTGATAAAACAATATTAGTATTTTAAATTAACAAAAAATGTATCAAACTATTTGCTAATTAAAAGTATTAATGTTTACATTGGTTTTGTATTGAATGTGAACATCTTATATCATTTACAAATAAAAAATAAACAACCAAGAGCTGGTAAAATGTAGATTTACCTTGGTAGGACTCAGTGTCAATGGCTGTCAACGCGAATGTATTTACAACATGTTTACCCCTGTAGATTCTAAACTACGTTTAGAAACTCAACTAAAACATTTGTAGTACCGTGTACGTTATGGACAAAGTTTAAAATCCTGCATTCTATAGAGTGCTTGAATCATAATTGCCAAATTATTTTCTTCTGTGCCAAACTAAAAAAAAATACAATGTGTAAAAAAAGCTAATGCGTTTATTCCAGACATCAAAGAAAGTCTATTTTTTAAATCGGGAACACGACAAAGTGAATAAAAATATATAGTTTTGCCTAGAACTTTGTTGGCTAACAAAACAATTAAGTATTTTACGCAAAAAGAAATAAAGACCACACAGGGTTAACCACAAATATTAATTTTAAAATATTTTAAAGTCAGTTCCATATTCATGCAATACTAGTGTATATCTATCACGTATAACAATATGAAAGCGAAAAACCAACTTGATCCCCTCAATATTTATGATTTTAAAATCATGCTACAGTTTGAATAATTTTTATTTCAGGGGCATTGCGTAATTCTTATACCTGGCGTCGATAGTTGAGATTCTTATAATTTTATCATCCACTACAATGTTTTTAAAACGAAGGCAGAGCTATCAATTTGTCCACCTTTTCGAATTTTTAGCATGAAAAAAACATGTGTATATATAAGTTTCTTATTTATTTTTTACAATCCTACATTTATTTCGTCAATTAGAAAAACAAAAAAATCTAACGCCAGAACGACCTTTAAAAGCCTCGTTAGAATTCGGTACTCGACACTGGCTTCCGATAATATGGCTCGAAACAAAAAATAAGTATCAAATGAGTCATGAGCTCACGTATGCATCCGGAGCATTGCGCACGCCAGGTGCAAAGTGTACTGCAAGAGAAAAAAAAAACGTTTTAATAACAAGCTATTATGTAATAATGCACTATAAAGGAGAAAATAAAGTATAGACTACTATTTAAATAACTATTTAAATAAACCGGGAGTGATCTCCCCTAAACTTTCTCGAATATTCTAATATAACACTACGGGGGATGGCAACTCGGGATATAGACTTCTAGACATGATTTTTAATCCATTTTAAATACTCAAATTTTTTAAAATAGAATATAATCTCGTAGAAAAAAGAAATGCACACCAAGTGAACGCTAAATAAAGATGTGCATAATAGTGCGCAATATTATTAGTACTTTATAAATTTACATGCGTTTTTGAGAAATCGGAAGTAGCGTAAATAAGTACTTCCAATAAACGGAAATTACTCAAAATGTAACAGAAGGTAGAGAATTAGATCTTTTACTTACATGTGAAATTTCATTTATCTATCTGAAATAGTACTCAAGTTATAGGCTTTTGAAAATTTCAAAGTAGAAAAAGTACCACTTCCGGTTGTCGGAAATCGCTCAAAAGTTGATACGGATCTACGATTTTGATATAATACTTATATATGAAATTTCATCAACCTAGCTGTAACGGTACTTAAGTTATCGTGTTTACATACAGACACACAGACACACAGACACACAGACACACAGACACACACACACACAGACATACGGACAAGATTGCAAAATTATGTTGCACGATTACAATACTTTCTCTATACTACGTATATACGAGAAAGTAAAAAGCGTGGGTCACTTTAGTATCTGTTGGATACCTTTACTAATATTTAAGAAGACACCCACGCTTTTCTTTATAGTAATTTAAAAAAGTACTAGACTTACCCGGTTATCCCTTGGATAACTTTGGGTTTCGGGGGTCATCCATAAATGACATCACGTCTGTCACTTATCATCACAAAATAACAAGACCCCCACATCCAAAAAGACGTTTTTTTTTATCTTTTATAAACACCGATTTCGGCTGAGCATAGGTCTGACCACACTATCCCTTCATATACTGACGTCACATGTGACTTACTCATCTCTACTTCACCTACCCAGCGTCCAGCCAAGTCTCAAACAAAATGTTTTTATCGTTAAAAAAACGATTCCGGCCTAGCATGTCTCTGACCACACTATCCTTCATATGCTTAGGACAGAGAAACAGATGAACTCCAATTCACCTGCCCTGTATCCCGCCAAGTTCAGATCGGCAACTTTATCATTCACATCTAAAAAAAAAACAAATTGAATTTTTGTTTTAACATTGACGTGATGTGTCTAGAACCTGTGCCACCCGCATATCTAGACTCTTGACGTCACTGATGTTTTTTTGTGCTATATAATAATACGTCGATTAACGCGCATAGGCCCTATCTCTAGATCTAGATCTAAGTCTAGTAACTTTCAAATTAAATTTTATCTTAAATTAGCCAATTCAATAGCTAAACAAAGATTATATAAAATAATAAAGGTCTGAAATAGTTTAGTATATAGAAACTCATTATTATCTAAATCTAGATAGAATTATCTATATTCTACGACTGGTTTGCTTAAGTCTAGTTTTTGCGTAGCTCTTGCTAGATCTAGATTAGACCTATTCTAGATCTAGATAGATAAATCACAAAGATTTACATAAAGTATTGAAGGACTAAAGTAGTTTAATAAGGAAACTCAAAAATGTATTATGATTTCAAAATGGATTGTATTTTTAAGTAATTAATCTTTGGTTTCACCTAGAATCTAGATCTAGATCTATAAATAACTTTCTTAGACAGATTGTAAAGCTAGAGAAATTTATTGTAAAACTAAATGAAAAAGACAGTTAAAAATTTATATAAGTGTTGGAACGTAATAAAAACAGCTAACGGACGTATTTTTAAAGTTATAGCCGACAGAAAATTAGCTTTATAACGCGTTAAAGATCTGAATCAGATACGAAATATTTTATTGGAGCCGCCATTTAATTGTACTAAAAAGTAAACAAATCATGTGACGTCACTATTCACTCAAAGTAAAGTCGTTTTTCTAAACTGTTAAAATTAATGTGGTTAATCTACCAATGAATAAATCAATAAATTAATTAACGTCTTTAAATAAATTTGTGATTAACAGTCTGTCTGAAAACAAAACTTGTTCTCTACCTACATACTATTTTACAGCCCTACACTTAGAGCAGATATTCTCCATTAGCCAATCAGACAAATAGAAAAAACAAACAAAAAAAAAACAAACAAATAAATATTCAAACATGTAAACAAACTTGATTTTTAGTAGTATATAGATTGTATAAATTATTTTTTACTTTTTAGTGCATTATTACATAAAAGCTTGTTATTAAAACGTTTTATTAATCACACCCTCTCCGCTAACTAAAAAATTATACAAAATACACATTTGACACAAAACCTTTGACATTGGTAGCTAAGTAATAATAAGCTGAAGTAACATCACCTAAGTTAATGACCTATAACATAAGTATAAACAACTAGTTCCGTACTGATCGGATAAAAATAAATAACAGGTTATCTCCCATATGGTAAACTCTACTAAGGACCTCTGCCACAAGTCAATAGTTATAAAAAATATATGTATCAATTTACAAAACTAGTACAATGGTTTAATTTAAGAAGGCAAAAATTAACCACAGGTTACATCTACATATTTTTATTACACTATTGCTATTGCTGTTGCTGTTGCTGTTGCTATTGCGGTTGCTGTTGCTGTTTCTATTGCTGTTGCTATTGCTGTTGCTGTTACTATTGCTATAGCTATGGCTATCGCTATGGCTATCGCTATCGCTATCGCTATTGCTATTGCTATTGCTATTGCTATTAAAGGTTTTTTACCTATATGAATTCAAAACGAACTCATCTTTTATTGAGCGAAAACATGTTTTAATTAAAGCTATTTCTGTACAAAAAAATTTCTGCTTTTTCACGTTTTAACTAGAAAAAAATATAAACGGCGTGCATCTTAATGATTCGTAAAAAAATACATTATCATAATACGTTATTGTATTTGCACTAAAACAGATTTTCTTCCCGCATCTCTTCGGGGGGTGGGGTGGGGGGGGGGGGGGGGTGAAAGGGGGGGGAGGTTGGTTAGTGGCTGTCGGTGGGGCTCAACCCCCACGATAAGTTGAGAACTGTAAAGTTAGGTTGACAAAATTTCATATATTAGTATTATATCCAATTTGCAGTTCTGTAACAACTTTTCAGGGATTTCCATTAACCGGAAATGGAATTTATTCTACTTTCTGTTTTTTAAAAGCCTAGAACTTAAGTACTGTTTCAGTTTGACGAAATTTTAGGTAAATGTAGAAGGTGTATTTCTTTTTTTTTTTTTTTTTTTTTGACAAATTGTGAGTAATTTCCGTTGACCGGAAGTAGTACTTTACCATATTTATGATATCTCGAAAAACGCGAATAAATTTAATTCTAACTTGATTGCTCTGTATTTCGTCCACCATATTCAGAATCTTGCGAACAAAATTTGGAGCTATTTTGAGATTTTCACCCAGGTCAAGACTCGACGACCATGTATTGTGACATAAAATGTTACTTAATTAGATGATTAGTTTACTCTTTACTCTGTACACAAACACTAACACACACTTACTTTCATTTTTATTTGATAGATTATAACAAGTTTCGAGTGATTAGATTTTGTAAGTTGTGCCTTTTAAAATACTTCTATGATTCTTTTTACCAGAGATTGCATTTGAAACTCAAGTTTGTTATAAATAAAAATGATGTTACTAGATTAAAATAATTTACTTCACTATCTATAAACTTCTTAACAGTATTTCAGATTAAACATCATGGCAACTCATTTTGTCACTGACAATAAATGTGAAAATAT
Source organism: Physella acuta (assembly GCF_028476545.2). Classification (NCBI taxonomy): domain Eukaryota; kingdom Metazoa; phylum Mollusca; class Gastropoda; family Physidae; genus Physella; species Physella acuta. The sequence goes on along the minus strand of NW_026731980.1, from coordinate 32,051 downwards.
GTCAATGTGGCAAGACAACCCTCTCTTGGTTATTTTTTTCTCGTTTGGTAGTTCTTATGGTTTCCAATTTTCATTTCCGTCTCTTATGTTCAATTATATACAATGAGTACATTTAAAAAAAAATTAAACATATAATTTATACAACAATTAAATAATCACACCAAAATCATGAAATTTCTCAGATACTGAAATCTTTTATTTAAAATTGTATGAACACTTAAAGCAGCTAGATTGAAGCAGCGTGCCGGGATGGTTGTGGGGTTGAGGTTAGAATTTCACTATTTAGGGCTTCATATATAGATGAACTTTTAAAGTAGAGTTTCTAGACTTACATGCATATGCTAAATATTTTAAGAATAATAAAAAAATGATTGAAAGTAAAGAATAATTAAATATACAAAGTCACTGTTAACTACAAAAACGAACACGCCATTTTTTGTACTGCAAAAAAAAACAAAAAACAAAAAAAAACAACGTACACTGAAGTTATTAAATGTAACATAAGAGAAGTAGTACAGACGCCAGATTTAATATATTACTTCACTTTGTTTAGGCTTTAGCTCATGCAAAACGAATTTTAAATAAAATCGATACCATGGTTTTTTTCCTTCCGGATATGAAAGATGTGTAAAAAAAACTCTATTAAATCCCTCCAACTCTCACCATCAGTCATTAAGCGACATCACAATATGTGCATTAGTGTTTACAATCTAATATTTCTACTAACAAAGAAATATAAACAAATAAGTGTTGGAAACCCTCTTTCATAAAAAGAAAACGATAGAAAGAATGTTAGCTCATTAATTTCTTTAAGAGAGGATTAGAGCAAAATATGAATAGAAAACTTGCTATTATTTATAATATAAAGCAATGAAGATAACGTTTACTAAATCATTATTTGCCAAAAACTTGTTTACAGTCTAAAAATACAAACAACATTGTTTAATATGAATTAAAATTAGGATAATTTTCATAACAAATCAATACAAAATATAATATAGTAGTATCCAAAAAAATGAGACTTTGTAAAATCAACTTGATAATTGTTGTTTCACTAGTCTCACCCCCCTCCACATTCGCTTTCTCACACACAATCATAACATGCACACTCGGTGACTATTGTATAATAATATGATTAATAAAGAATATAGCTTTGATGAGATATATACCTACACATTAAAATTTGATTTGCAATTTTCCAAAGTGGTGTGTCATCCTAATCCAATTAGGTGGGCAGTCCATTTAGTTCTGTTAATTCTTAAATGTTGCAATTGGTGTCATCCTCCTCCCCTTATGTGTAGATGCATAATTTTGTGAAAACAGTTACTTAGTCATTCTAAAAGAGCATATAATTCAAGCGGGGAAAAAGATTGTTTTCATAAAAAGGTTTTTATTCAATGTGGTATTACTCTCATTACGGTCGTGATTGATATATCAGTAATACCGCTCAATACTCAACAAACCTTTTTTTTTATAGTTGTGCAAAAATTTCAGTTAGTGTCAAATCTCCCCCTACCCACCTCCCATTCGTTAATTCTCAACTAAACTTTAACAAAAAGTTAAGAAAGTGTATTCCCAAGGTGATATCTTTAAATCGTGCAGAGATAAAAGTAGGCTAAGATGATTATCTATAGTCGGTTATTAATTCAGATAGATGTAGCTTTATGCGCTCTACAGTTAACAAGTTTACGTCATGTCATCGTTCCCCCTTCCGCCATAACGTGTATCTAATACTTCAAGTAGGTCTCCATCTTCAAGTCCTAACCCGTCAGGTGTTTGATCAGATTGTATTCGATTCAACTCAAACACTAACTTCATCGGGGTTATATCCTGCTTGTATTGATCACAAAAAGCTCTTAATAATTTTCCAATCGGTTCGTGTCTATTTAGCAGCGCTGTTATACATTTCCCTTGTTGGTCTTTGCAACGTAATTCAATTTTGGTTGGATCTTTCGGACGTCTAGAACCTTTTTCTTGAGCTTCTTTGATGGTTTCTGGGTTAATACAAACAACAAATTTTAATTTTCAATGTGAATGCAACACCAATCAAACACATTTTTGTATATGGAAAAATCTCTTTAAAAAAATAATAACATAATAATAAAATAATAATAATAAAAAAATAACTGACGGAAAATGATCTCAGGACAAATGATCTCAGGACAAATGATCTCAATGACAAATGATCTCATGGACAAAAGATACCAGGACAAAATATATCAGGACAAATGATATTATATATATATATATATATTTATATGACAAGCGTTCGAACAAACAAACGCAAACAAGGAAACATGGTAAAGCGCGAAAAACATCGTATTACCAATGATTATATTTTATAATGTTCATTTAGTCAAGTCTAGCAACACCATACAGCCTACTTTTACTGACTTTGTATACTAAATCCTGATCCCCTACTGATCATTTTCAAGTTAGTGTCGCTTTTTATGTTCATAGTCGCGTGACCTTGATTTCTAAAACTGAGTTATTTAAATGTAAACAATGCCTGCGCTTGGATCATAAATATTGGGACACTGGTTTACCTACACTACCGCATGAAAACCTTAAGTATACGTTAATCACTCACCGAAATAACGAGATAGAACACACTTCGGTGACCGCCCATGTGTCAGGAACGTAGAGGGGCGCTCTCGGGAAGCCCCCGATTACACTACCGCATAAGCGCCTGGGTGCTCGCAGGGGAACCCTTGGCGCTTTGGGCCGTGCAATATACGGGGCGCAGGCAGTTGCGCCTGTTGAAGATTTAACGCTAAATATAGTAGTATCCCTTAACCGCTATATAGGACGCACGATTAACGGATGCCAAGTGCTAACATTGCCGCTCTGGAACTCTGGGTGCGAAATTATGTATTGACGAAAATCGCACCCTCCCGGGCGCCGCTAATATAAAATTTTAATTATTTTGTTTACAGAAACCTTCTCGGAAGTATTCTCATCAACTCTTTAAAGTTTTATAGCACTCGGATGAAAGGTGTCGAAGCACATCTGACTTTCATTTTTCTCTAATATGCCGTATATAGAGCAGAACCGTACCCTCCCGGGACGCCACCCTTGCGAAATAAAAAAAAATAGATTGTTTTACAGAAACCTCCCCTGGAGTGTTCTAATCAGCTCCCCAAAGTTTCATTCATCAGAGTGAATGATGCAACTTGTTAGCGTTACTAATGATGTATTATTAGATGCTCGATCTCAATTTCTGATTGGATCTTCTAAAAATAGATGCTAATTGCATCATTCGTAAAGTGACGAAACTCTACAGGATGGTTCCTAGATTTATAAAATTTATTTTTTCAACATTCGCAAGATGACGAAACTGTATAGAAGGATTTCCTCGCCTTACAAGGTAATTTTGAGAAGTGTGACTTTATTTTTAGATTTGAGTCATCCACATAAAGTGTGTGTGTATAGTGAACAATCGCACCCTCCCGTGGCGCTGCCCGTACGAAATTTTAAAAAATATTTTTTACAGAACGCTTCCCTAGAATGTTCTCATGAATTCATCACAGTTTCATGTCTATCGGATGAACTGTTTCAAACCAAAATCGACTTTTATTTTTTATATACCGTACCTAGATAAAAATCGCAACCTTCCGTAGCACCGCTCTTGCAAAATTAAAAATAAAGTTTATTTTTTTACAGAACCCTTTCCTAGATTGTTTTAACCAACTCCCCAACAATTGATGGAGATCGGATGAACGGCGAGAAACCGCAATCGACTTTTATTTTTATATACCGTACATATAGAAAAAAAAATTTCGCGCCCTGCCGTGGCGCCACTCCTGCGAATTTGATTTTTTTTTCCAGAAATATTCACAAAAACTTCCCAAAGTTTCATGGCAATATGATGAGAGGTGTAGTAATGCATAAGAGACAGACACACAGACATATATTGCTTTATATATATATATATATATATATATATATATATATATATATATATATATATATATATATATATATATATATATATATGTATATATATATATGTATATATATATATATGTAGATAGATAGATAGATAAAATGATAATATTCAATTTTATTTTGCGTTGGAACATATTATAAATCATATCAAAACATAATATACCTTTTAGTTGTTGAATCTCATTCTGAAGTTCCAGCTCTCGTTTGGCTTGCATATCTGCTAAGGACTTTTGAATGGTCTGAATTTGTTGAGTGTGAACAGCTTTTAAACTTTCTATGTTTGCTTGTAGATTCTTATAACTTTCTTCTTTCAGAGCTTTCAAATGTCGATCAAAGTCGTCTTTTGTGCGCTTTTCGCGCTCTTTGGCAGCTTTTTCATTCAATCTCATTTGCTCCAGTATCTCTGTTTTTTCAGCTTGAGTTGCATTTATCAGCTTTTCTGAGAGTTTATTTTTTTCTTCTGCTTGCACGCGTCTCATTGTTTCTTTTTCTAATTGATGCTGTTTAACAAGTTCTGTTCTGATTTTGATACTATTTCTCTTCTCTTCTGCAGTTTTCTTTACCTCAGCCATAAACAACTCTACTTTATTTAGATATTTCTTTAAATGATTTAGTTCTCCCGTCTTATTGTCTGCATCTTCAATTAGTTTGAAAAGATGTTGGACTTTGCCACTGATGTTCTCTAAATCTGAATCAATGGCTTCTAGTTTCTCCTCTGTGATTTCTAATCGACTCAGTTCATCGATCATTAGATCCGTTTCTTTTATTATCTTTTGCTGTAACTTTGGTGCTTTGGCTTTAACAATTAACTTCTCTCTTTTTATTTTGAAATCTTCAAACAAGCTGTTCGTGTACCTGACTTCGCGATTTTTCAATTCTTTAACCTTTTGCAAGAGTTCTATAACCTGGTCGCGTTTCATTTTGTCGTCTTCCGTACAATTTCGAAATAAAACACATCTGTAATTGCATTCGTTCAGCAGATGTTTTAGGGGTCCTTCTTGCAGGCTAAGCCAATCACAAAAGCTTGCGAATTTATTTTGGCGTACATGAATATCAAAACAATCACCATAAGTCATAATAACTATACAGTAATCGCGTATTATTTCATCTCCAAAAATATTTTTGAGCATACAGATGGAATCTTGTTCTTCAGTTGTAAACCTTTCTCCATACTTTAAAACTAACAATAACGCATGGAATCCATTCGGACATCTCGCCATTGCCTTCGACATATCACAACATGCTTTTTCTGTCGCTTCAGCAGTATCTAATCGAGTTTCTGCTACACCGGGTGCATCGACTACATGTATAGAAAATTCTTCAATTTCTGTCCGAAGTTCTTGGACATCATAAGTGTCCGATGTACCTCCAGATGATGTGTTGAAACGTTCAGCTCTTGCAATGGAATTCGCCGTTGCGCTTTTGCCATGCCCTGTTTTTCCAATAAGCAGCAACTCTAATTTCTGCTTTTTAACTTTTGTATTTGATGGCGGCAAAGGGACTCCATTCTGGTTTTGTTCAGATTCATCGGAACCTTCCTCTTCATAATATTGGTTGTGATCATCAATTAAATTAGTTTCATTGTCTGTTCCTGGTTTCAAATTTTTAAATTTTTCATTTGATTCTATACCTTCAGGCGAAAGCCTTGTTGTCTCATCGATGTCCATAGCTTCAATATCTATTGAATGATCAGAGAGGCTCATAATTTTATCTTCCATTTTATTATCAGAGACATTTACAGTTTCCTGATTGTGTGGATTCTCAGAGTCGATCATAATTTCGTCATTTCTTACAGTACCATCGGGGTTTACAGTTTCCTGATTGTGTGGATTCTCAGAAATGATCAGAGTTTCGTCATCTCTTAGAGTTTCATAGACGTTTATATTTTCAGCAACAGTTGTATCGACTGAATCGTAAATGCTTTCAGCATTTCGTGTATTTTCATTTGTAATGTAATACCATATACTAATAGCGATAATTACGATTGAAGCACCTAGGATAGCTCCAAAATTCCAAACAGCAACTACAATGAAAGTTAGCAACAAAATACCCAAACATGTTTTAATATTGAACTCCATATCATGAATTATTTGGCAGGTATTTTTGAAAATTCTGGGGAAAAAGTGATTGTTTTTACAGATCAGTCGTATACAAATGTTTATTTTTTAATCAAAATACGTTTTACAATTATTTTTATCTTTCTAATGAAATACAGCTTGCTCTTGCATATAAGTAGTCTTTCCCACTGCAAACTACACAATTTGTAACAATAGCTAGCACTAAATCGAATTGCTTTAAATGCAATTCATGATAGTAAAAATTTGTTTTAGATTATTGAAACATTGGCATCCAAATGTTTCGTATTTTAATAGAAATACAAATACAGGATTTGGTAAAAAGGTTTTAACTGCATATGAACTTACCGTTACACCTTAGCGACAAAATATGGCTATACTTTACCAGCGTTGCATTAAAACATGATCAGACAAAACCCCTACGATCTCCTTAACGACAATAGACAACAACCTAAAGTTAGACGTCCGTTTTTCAGGAAAGAAAAGTAGCAAGGAACGCAGTATCCAGCAATCTATTTATAAAGTTTAATATTTCCGATATTATAATTTACAGTAGGTTAGTAACGGACCTCTTTAAGGTGGGTGTATTAGGAAATCAACATCAAGTGATCCAGCATTATATTTTGCTTTAGAACTGCGCATTTTGTATAGAGTAATAAAGTGTATAAAGGTAATTTTTCGTTTTCATCTAGCATTGATAATCATGCTTTACGGTTATAATGTACATTTATCTGTTCCTTATTTAACTTAATTATTTTCACATATACACATTCATATGGGTATAATTATAGACCTACTAATATGCAGTTGTATTTATGTGACTATATCTATGTCCATGTAAATGGGTCTGCGCTTTCTCAATGTTATGCGTAAATCAATGTGTACGTGTAGTTTAAGTAAATTTTGCTCTAACCAGCCAGACCAATAGTATCTATATACTTAATAGGTTTATAATGATATATAGATAATACATGGATGATATATAGATAGTATATACATCACGTTCATTATATAGATGATACATATATTATTTATAGATTTTATATAAATAGATGATATATAGTTGGCATATAAATAGAAATAGATATAGTCAAATGGATACATATATATAAAGATGTACAGATATATAGATATAAAGACGATATTTTGAAGAATAAAACATTTTAAAACACAATAGTGTATTACGAATATTTGCAGAAGAAGAACAATAATACATGCTGCAATTCTTTAACTGCAACATACTGTAATACATTTACATAATTCTTGTTTTACTTTCAGTTGTCTAAAACGTCTGTATAAATCATTAGTTAACATATTTCTATACTAAATGGATATCAGGTGGCTTTTTGAAACTGATTGTGAATATCTGTCTGAATATCTGCGTAGACCTGATATTGATGTTAATAGACGGGATATATATGGAAAAACACTTGCCATTTACGCAGCACAGACGGGGAAATCGCAGCACCTTATTGAGATACTGAAATTTCGACCTAATCTCGATGTGACTGATAGTGATGGGAAGACGGCATTAATGTATGCGGCTTATCAACCTCATATTGGTAATGTAGACAGACTACTGAAACATGGAGCTAATTCAAATTTAGTGAACAAGAACGGTCAAACTGCTTTGATTCTTGCGACATATCAGTCTAGCGAAAAATGTGTAGAGCTTTTGATTAAACATAACGCAGATGCCAATGTGATCGACAAATCGAATAACACTGCATTGACTATCGCGGTTTCAAAATATGATGTAGAGTTGGTTGATATCATTTTGCAAGCTGACATCGATTTAAACAACCTAAAAGTTGCTCTTAACATCGCAAAGAAAAAAGAACTAAACACAATAGCCTCGAAAATCGAAACTGCATTATTACTTGCCGAGGAAAGAGATCGTACATCATCGTTGTCTAAGGCAGTCAAGGATATGACGCTCCCTAATAAATTAAATCTGGCAGATGTTGATGTTGTAGTTAATCAACAAAGATGTAACGATAATATCGAAGTACAAGGATATAAAAGAGAAATGGAAAATATACACATGACTACCAGTTCTGACTCTTTTAAAGGCAACTATACTAAAAGCGTATCGCTATACAGTATGGGGGCATCTATGAGATGCGATGTTAACACAACTTACACTAGATCTGGCAGTACTGTATTCGACAGCAGTATTAAAAAAGAAGATCCAGTACAGTTGATGAAAATAAGGGATTCGAAACATAGTTCACTCACTGCAAGAGATGGCTCTAATAGTCTCACTGCCGGGAATAATCATTCACAATTTGACATTTCATCTTTACTGTTAGCAGCTTATCACGGCAGGGTTGATATTCTTAGTTCAATAATACAGCACGATGCAGACATAAATACTGCAGATAATCGGGGAACAACTGCTCTAATGTTTGCTGTTCTTGCTAACTCACCTGAGTCCATAACATTTCTGTTAGAAAATGGCGCCTCGTTAAATATGAAGGACAACAACGGAGACACGGCGATGGACATTGCTATTTATAGTGGATACCAAAAATGTGTCGACGTTTTAAAAAGACATATGTTTAATGAATGTGGCGATTGGGGCTCTCAATTAGTCTTGGCAGTTGAAAATAATCATATTCAATGTATAACTAGCATTCTAAAATCTGGAGTAGACGTGAATGTGAGAAACGATAAAGGTGAGACGCCGTTAATAAGCGCCATATTGAAACAAAACAAAGAAATTTTTGATGTTCTTCTAAATGAAGGAGCTAGTGTAAACTTCCTTGCTGGAGAAGGCAAGAGCCCTTTAATGGCTGCCGCCTGGGTTGGGAATACGTATTTCCTGGATAAACTTATCCAGCTAAAAGCGTATCCTGATTATCAGGATTTTGAAGGTTTCACAGCGTTAATGTTTTCCTGTATGAAAGGACATGTTGAATGTGTCGAAAAGCTTTTAGATTACGGTGTAAATACTAAAAAGTATGCACGATCAAAAGACACTAAAGGGCGTGCTGAATGTGTTGATAAAAGTTTAGGTTATGGTGTAAATAATACATCATGCACACCATCAGGAGATACTGCACTTTCTATTGCAACTCAAAATGAACATTCAGAATGCGTATTTTTGCTCGATCACTATAACATGCACAAGGCTGTACTTTTACCGAAGAGTACACTTAATGTACACAGCAGTCTGTTTACTGAGTTAATTCTTACTGCAACTCAGAATGGCTACGGATACTGTCTTGAAAAATATCTGAAAGCTGGGGCATCAACGGACGACAAAAATAAAGCTTTACTTTTCGCTTCTTCAACAGGAAGACTGAATATTTTAGAAATGTTGATAAATCATGGAGCTAATGTGAATGTTTATGATGAATTCTATAAGGTAACTCCTTTAATGGAGTGTGCTATCAACAATCACATTGATTGTCTTAAGCTATTAATCAAACACAAAGCTTCTATTAATACCCAAAATAGTAGTGGAGCAACAGCTTTAATATTATCAGCCATACATGGGAGCGAAGATTGCTTATCAGAGTTGATCAAATATAATGCATCTATAGATGCTAAAGACAATAATGAAGAATGTGTTTGATGCAAGCAGTAAAAAACGACAGGATACGTTGTGTGGAGTTGCTATTGAGTGCTAAAGCTAATGTAAATTTTACAGACCAGAATGGAAACACAGCACTAATGATTGCCGCTGAGAAAGGATATTTTAAATGTTGCGAATTGCTCATTGAACACGGTGCATCCTGCCAGAATATTAATAACAAGAATTTAAATGCGTTTCAACTTGCTGAGTTAAATAAACATTCCCAGTGTGCTAAGCTTTTAAAATGAAGTTTTATTTTTCTGTGTTAATAGACTAGTAACATATGATGGCATATTAAGTTTATCATTTAATATATTATATCTCTCAAAGAAACATGTGTTAAAAATGAATTTGTAGGTTTAGGACTATTTTTCATTTCTTCCATTACCTAGATTTCTGTAGTTTTACGCCTTTACTATTTTTTTTTCGAAAATTTATATTGATCCGAAAATTTCATAACATATATCTCAAGTCGCAGCACCTAAAAGATACTATTTTGAAGCAACTGCCTTAGTTTCTCTAAAATGTTTTCATAACGTCGTTTTAAAACATATTTTTCAGCTAATCCAATATAAAGAACCTAAAATTGGTTAGATATTACATCATATCAAAACTAACACCATTTTTCTAAAATAAAATGTTTCCTTGGAGGAAGCATTCGGATCGACTTAGTGGTAAGTGTGATGTATGTAGATGTTTATCTGTAATGTATACATATTTAAAAATCACTGGTAAAAATTATTTTATTTTTTAAATTATTACTACTTAAAAAAAAACTCCATACATTTGATTGTATATAATGCGTACGTTTGTAAAAAAGAGCAATATACCATTTTTATAATAGAAAGAACAATTTTATGTGGAAAATGATTAAAAATAGGCCTCTTTGTCTGTTTATATTATGGACATATAATTTGATTTTTTTCAACTCTTTATTTTCGAGTTAATTGTTAGGCGTTACGCATATTTAAATTAAAACATTTTAACATACGTAGATTAAATCATTCCATTAAAAGAGCTATGTCTGTTATTTTAATTACATATCGAAGAAACGGTGAGCGCCCTGAAATCATAAGTTTAAGCTTTAAAAAAAAAATTTCAATTGCATACATTTGACATTTTCCAGACGCCGTTAAAATTAGAAAAATCATCAACAGTGGTGACCTACAAGGCGTTAGAGATTGGTGTAAGAAATGTGTAGATGTAAATGCAAAGGATAAGTTCGGAAATACGCCCTTGATGTTGGCTTGTATAAAAGGGAAACTGAGCATTGTTCAGCTGTTGTTAGAGAAGAAAGCTGACGCAAAATTGGTTAATAATCATGGGGTCACTGCAATGATGTTTGCTACCTTTTATGAGCATAATGAAACTCTTGAAGTATTACTGCATCATTGCAAGAAAAGATATATTAATATTGACCAGTTATGTGACAAATCAGGTACAGCTCTTATGATAGCAACTTGGAAAGGCAACCTTAATTATATAGAAATGCTATTATCGGCAAATGCAAAGATCAACATCTGTAGGAGTGATGGGGCTAATTGTCTTATTTTTGCAGTTATGAAGAACAATTACATAGCAACAGAGAAATTTACTGATAAATATAATGTGAATTCTCGTTATAAAAACGGAGTTACTGTTCTCATGATTGCTTGCGCGAAAGGTTTCCTAGACATTTCATCGCTACTAATTACAAAATGGTTTGCTGATGTAAACTTGCGTGATTACAAATACCGAAATAGTTTAATGTATGCATGTAATGTCGGCAATATGACATGTATTAAGCAGATTTTACAGGCAGGATCTCCAATTAATGATCAAGACATGCTGAAAATGACAGCTTTAATGTACGCTGTTTATAATAATCACGCAGATGTTGTGACAGAACTTATTTCCAAGAAAGCTGATTTGGAGAAAAAGAACGAAGACGGAGAAACTGCGTTGATAATTGCTGCACAATCCGGTTACATTAAATGCGTAGGAATTCTTTTGAACAATGGATGTGACATAAACGCTTGTGATAACTTGGGACAAACAGCCCTGATGTATGCTGCCATACATGGCAAACGTGATTGCTTGGAGGTGCTTTTGCAAGCTGGAGCTGATACACGTCTAAAAAATAAGTCAGGACTGACTGCTTTTTTCCTTGCAGTAAGTCATTATCAATTTGAGTGCGTATTTAGTCTTGTAATGTCTAGCGGCAGTATGATTCAAAATCGCCTCACTGTAGAACAGGGGGCAATCTCTAAAGAAATATCTTACAGTTCCAACACCCTGACCAAAGCTTCAATGTATAAAACAACAAAAGATGAACACGAATTTCTACTACCTCTCTCTGATGTCAATATGAAGGTGTACCAAGACTTAACTCTTCTGATGTTGGCAACCTACCATGATAACCACCAATGCATTAATTATTTGATAAAGAACAAGGCTGACATAAATACTACCGATCGTGAAGGTGCTACATGTTTGATGATAGCTGCGCGTTTGGGATATATTTTGAGTGTTGAGGCTTTAGTGGCATCCGATGCCAAGCTGGACCTACAGGACGCTGATGGAGTGACCGCTCTATTGATGGCTTTACGCTATGGAAACATTGACTGCGCTCTACATTTAGTACGGGCTGGTGCCGATGTTAACATTCCGGACAAAAATTATACAACTCCTCTAATTGAGGCTGCTGTCTCAGATTATGATACGTGTCTAATTGAAATAATTCAATTCGGAGGTGAAGTAAATAGTGGTGACCGTTTTGGTCACACTGCCTTAATGGAAGCGTCGTTATATGGTCAAACAAAATCTGTAGAAATACTAGCACCTTGTGTGGATATCAATATTAAAAGCCGTCAAGGATTGACAGCTTTGATGCTTGCGGCTAATTATAATCACTTTGATTGCCTGGAGGTTTTGTTAAAGAACAAAGCTGAGGTAGATGCAGTTGACAGCGATGGTGTAACTAGTTTGATGGTAGCTGCAGGGAAAGGTTACCTTTACTGTGTGGAGGTTTTAGCACATGCTGGGGCAAAGCTTGACCTACAGGATAGTGATGGCGTCACGGCTCTGATGAGGGCAGCAAAGTTCGGACACAGTGACGTGGTGGATCGTCTGTTAAAGCTAGGCGCGTCATGTGACATTAAGAACTCACGCAATGAAACAGCGTTTTCATACGCAAACTTTCACAAGCATGAAAATTGTGTACTACTACTCACTTCGTACTTTTCCAATCATGAAACAGTACAACCCCCTGTGTTGTTATTATTGGCACAAGAAGATAAGGATAGGGAACTGAAAGAATGCTTAGAAACTACGGCTGACGTTAACGTGTGCAATGAAAAGGGAGAGACGGCACTGATGCAGGCAGCATTAGCAGGATCTACTGGGTGTTTGATCTTGCTGATAGATGCTGGTGCCAACGTTAACCAAGTCAACCATGACAGCCAGACGGCTTTGTTTATGGCCTGTATTAAAGGAAATGTTAAGTGTTTGGAGTTGCTGATAAATAATTATGCAGACGTCAGAATACAAGATGTCTATGGAGAAACAGCGCTAATGCATGCAGCATTGGCTGGTTCCACTACTTGCTTGGACAGACTAATACAGGCAGGTGCTGATGTTAACCAAATCAACCATGACGGCCAGACGGCTTTGTTTATGGCAACTTATACAGGAAATACTGAGTGCATAGCGCTGCTGATAAAATATGGAGCAGATGTTAACATTCAAGATGTTTATGGGGTAACCGCATTAATGGACGCGGCGAGTAATGACAGCGTAAATTGTTTACAACTATTGATAAGACAAAACAACGATATCAATAGGCAGGATAACGATGGCAACACAGCACTTATGAGAGCGTCTAAGGTTGGAGCGGAGTTATGTGTAAATGAGCTACTAAAAAATGGTGCCAATCTCAATTTAAAAAATGCCACAGGTATCACAGCACTTATGATGGCTGAGGATTCCCAGCAGAGTAAGTGTGTCACAATTATCAAGAACCACAAACGATATGGAACCTATGTATAGTTAGAAAAGTAAACTGCGTATTAAACAAAATTGTAAAATATTCCTAATTTTGAAAATTCTAAATTTAAATAATTAAATTTTTAAATAAATAATATTAGAAACAATATTAAAATCAAATAATTTGAAACATCTGCCATCTCTAGTAACATGATACGGCTTAAAATGAGGATACAAAAAAGATGAATTAATTGAAACTAAACAACAACCATGTAGCGAAAATATAATTGTTGATCGGCAGAAGAAAAATAAGACGCGTATTGTTATATATATATATATATATATATTTATATATATATATATATATATATATATATATATATATATATATATATATAACTGGACAATTTAACACGAAGGTTTCTAGCTGTCGCAAAGCTTTACATCAATGCTAATATTAATGCACATTTTATTAATCATGGTATTAAATATAATTTTAATCAAGAATCATTAAAAAGATTACAATACTTGAATAGACCTACATTGAAAATTGTGTAATGTTTAATTACCAGTTTTTATATTTATCGTATGTATCTATGCAGAAGTATGTATTATTATTATTGTGTTAGAACATTTTTATTAATTCGTTTTCTTTAGCTTTTCTTTTACAGTATCTTTATAAAAATGTATGTGCTTTTGCAAAACTATACAGTTCATATTTTTCTAACTTTGATTAGTGTGATTTTGAAATTATTATCATGTTTTATATTGTTTATGATTTAAATACATTAAAAATATATTTCTTTAAAACTGTTTCAAAGTGACATTAAATAAAGTAAAAATCAATATGAACTTTTGATTTCTGATTTTCTTTTTCAAAGTTGTTTGTTTCGGCAATGTTGAGCATAAGAGTATAGGATAAAAACAAACTTATAACCGTTTATAATTGTTATCAATACATTTTCTCACCATACACTTTGATTGCTTGAACTTTACTTAACATGATAGAAACGTTTGAGCATTGTTTTCATTAAAAATGTATTACTAAAACGAAATCTTAAAAAAAAAATCTCTTTTAAACAAACTGAATAAAAGATGTTTTAATAGCAAGCTGGAGAAAATAAATGATTTTCTTTCAAATATATAATAACACACAACTACTTTAATTATTACTAGCCGTCCCGGCAAGGGCCGGCACTGGCCTCGATGAAAAACCTACCTGTAAAGGACCAAAGACATGATTGTTTAGTAATCAGCATAAATCCGACATTGCCCACCCTAACCATAACCAACCAAAACCAAAACACAAAAAACGCAAACATTACTCAAACATAAACACAAAGAAAACACATACATAAACGCAAAGATAACGAAAACGAAATCAAACTCAAATCCAAACACAAACACAAACCCAACTACAAACGCAAACACAAACCCAACCACAAATGCAAACTTTTTTATCCATAATCTATCGCGCTGTTTAAAACAAAAAAAAAACGCACCATAGCGCTCAGAAGATAGCCCAGGGCGCTAAATAAAACCCTGCCGGGGCGCCGGCGACGCGCCTTATTCACTTTAATGAACGACTATAATATCACAAGCTTATCCGCTAATGGAAATATGGAAGTAACCTTCCATGGCTTGTAAACTGAAAGAGATTACAAATAATGTTTAGTAAACAGTACGTTCAGTGTATAAAATAAATAAAAGGCAGTATTTAAAATACCTACCACATTTCACTTGATCAATCCCCGCTAATTTTGTATATATTTTATTTTTCCACAACCAAATACAATATAATAAAAAGTACCCCCCCCCCCCCATGTAATGTTTTTTTAAGGGGAAGTAATTGTGTTTTCATAATTCATTAAGGGACGTAGTGATTGCTAAAGGACTAAAAGTAAATAATTTTCAGACATAATTAGAATTTTTTTGAAGGGTGATACATTTTCTTTAATTTTTGTTTAATGCACGTGACGTCAATTAACACTATAAATTTGGGAAATAGAAATTCGTTTTATAACACCTTCAATATTAATTTTTATATCATTAATTTAAACGAAATTTAGTACCTCAATATATGTAATACAATAGTGTTGCATATATAAAATGTCCAGTTAACGGAAATCGCTTATTATTTTATTGAAAACTACACATTTTATGTAGGCTAATACATATATATGAAATTTAGTCAACCTAGTTATCGTGTTAACGTACCGACAGACAAAACAGACAAATACGCTACTTTTTTATGGATGCTGATTCACATTACTTTAATTCCTATTCTTCCCCCCTTATACTATACCCGTGCCTCTGTTTATATATGTATTTCCTTTAAACTGTATCAGTGTGTCTCTATTTGTATCCCACAGTATCTCTGTTTCTCTTTCTATCAATCTCTGGATTTCTCCGACTATGAATCCTTGAATCTCTCACTGAATCTCTATTTCGCTCTATCTTTCTATTTTTCGCTATTTTCGTCTCCTTATTTCTAGTCTCCCTAGTTCTGCTCTGTCCATGTTCTCATTACTTTATCTCTCTATCTCATTCAGTCTATCTCTCAATGTTCTAAATAGACCTTAATCTCCAAGCTTCAGCGAGCAAAAATTTACATTTGTATAAATGTAAAATAACTATTTAAAGTCTCAACAGTTTATCGATTAATTCCTGCGTGAAATGTTTTGCTAAAGACAAGCCTAAACAAATTAGAGCTTGCTTCACTGTTATTGGCTTACAAAAATAGAACTTGCAGATAGGCCTATTTAACTCAAGCTTAGACACGAGTGTGTCTCGCAACACTGCATTATCGATCTACTGGGTTCTAAAGATTTTCATGAAAAGATTCGTTTTTCAAGAAAATGAGGTTTATTATTAGGGTTTTTCCAGATCGTAAACATTTACTACTGTGCAATTTTCTAGAAATAAATCTATATAGAGAACTTTAGTCCGGTTTGTGTTTAGTTGGCTACGCCTAGCTGAACAAATGTGTCAAAATTATTCGTGTCCAAGCTTGAAAAAATACAACCTTTATATTTACTGGTACCTTAAATAAAAGTAGGAATGTTTTTTTTTTTACAAAATTAGTCGTCAATATTTCAAATATCAATGCATATTTTAAACAAACTTTCAATATTTTAACTATTTTTTTGAAAAGTGTAATAATCCAGATGTAATCCGAATCTAATAATGTATAGAATCTAAAAGCAACAAAATTAATTCTTAACGCCAAATCGCTTACACTAATTAAAAATGTGTTACTACAAACACATTTAAAAAAATAACTCATAAAAAAAGGTATGGGAAACACTGATGTTATAATCTATATAGGTCTATATAGGTCTTGCTGTTTTAGTACAAACATATTATTTGATAAAAGTAACCCCGACCAGCTATGTATTACTTTCGCGTAAACATACTAAAAATAATGTATTCAATAGAAAAATGATATTCAATCATATACAAAAATTCTATTAGTAATAGATTTTCTTGAAAAAAAAACCTTCGTGTTATTCAAATGACTAAGCACGGCTACCGTTCTTTTATAAATTCAATTTGAATAAGTTGAATGTTGTCACCTGGAGGTATTTTACCCTGAACAGGTTTTTACGCGTACTAAATAAGCTAATGCCTGTTTGTGTTTTGCTTTGGATACCAAGCCTTCTTAACAAAATTTCACACACACACACACACACACACACACACACACACACACACACACACACACACATACACACATATATATATATATATATATATATATATATATATAAATATATATATATATATATATATATATATATATATATATATATATATATATATATATATATATATATATATATAGGCCTGTTTTACAATCGAATGCTTTCACAGTTATAAATACAAGTATACGGGTCTACGCCAAATGGCGGAAAAGAACTAACCCAAGACGTTTGCTTTCGAATTTATGTTTGATTATGTATTTGCATTAGTGTTTGCGTTTTTATTCTGGTTACCATTACGTTTCCTTTGGTTTTCGCGTTTATGTTTGAATATACCTTTTTGTTTATTTTTGCGTTTGCTTTGATGTTTGTGTTTGAATTTGTATTTGCGTTTTTTTGTTTGTGTTTTAGTTTGCGTTTGTGTTTGCTTTATGTTTTATTTTGCGTTTGTGTTTACGTTTGTTTTTGGGTTATGTTTGCGTTTGTGTTTGTGTTTTGTTTCTGTTTGTTTGTGGTAAATCAGCAAGTAAATTAAAAAAAAAACAATGTGTTTGTTCCACTGCTAAGACCATTCTGGCTTTAAAAATAATTTCAAACTTTATATTTGCAGCAAAAGTCTATATGTTTAATTTACTTCTACAATTAGAGTCGAAAAATTATCATATAAGATATTACTAAAGTATGATTTCATTCAGTGGCGTAGACACAGAGGTGTAATAAGACCACAGTAGCAGAGTGTGAGGGGGGGGGGTTGTGTCGGTAGGGGACCACCCCGTATTAATAAGACCACACGCGCTGTCGCAGTTTTGGTAAGCCTTGCACTGAATCAGCCTATAAAATTTGAATGTGAGATACGACTTCGGCACCCGTACATTTCACGTATCGCTAGAAACCTCAACTCAGTGGGAAACTCCCTACCCCCTCCCCCCCCCACCACCGCCACCCAGAAATCTGCATCTCCCTTCTGTCTCCCTTATATGTACGACTAGGTTGCAGTGTTTCTTCCAGACTTTTTTCTCCGGGGGGGGGGGGGGGCACTTGAAATTTTCGGGGGGGGGCGGTAAACTTTCTTCGGGGGGGGGGGGGGGGGGCGGACACTGTTAAAAGTATATATTTTCTATATAAATTATATAAATTTCATTTCGTTCGAGGGGGGGGGGAGCGGTAAAAAAATTTCGGCCCCCCCCCCCCCCCCCCGAAGAGATGCCTGGAAGAAACTCTGCTAAGTTGCAACAATGCGGACGGGTATACCAGTTCTATATAAAAACTGCTTTAACATTCGATGGTGATAATGGAGAGTTTGATGTCTAGGATGGGATTTTTAAATCCGATTTTTTGCATAATATGATGATGTTATGAAACAAATTGTAAATATGCCTTTTGGGTCAGTAAATTGGCCAGCTAAAATAGATCTCAAGAAGCTCATTAATAATTTTGCAAATTTAAAAGCAATAAAAAGAAATCAAATCCAAATAAATTATGATACAGTTTTTAAAAACGAAGTGTCTACTCGGAATAAGATTTTTCGGCAAAAGATAGTTCTGCGCATGCGCAGTGACCTATGGCTAGGGTTAGGGCTAGAATGAGGGTTAGGGGTAGGATTAGGGATAGGGTTAGGGATAGGGTTAGGGATAGGGCTAGGGTTAGGGTTAGGATTAGGGCTAGGGTTAGGGATAGGATTAGGGATAGGGTTAAGGATAGGATTAGGGTTGGTATTAGGGTACCATCGAAAACATCGCCGCTAAGGCAAGTCGTAGTTTCTCTCCATTGCGCATGCGTATCGCATGCGTATCTTATTCCGACTAGAATCGGCCTTTTAAAAAAATTGTGCTTTGTTAGTGGTCACAAGGTCGGCTGTCCCCCTGAGCGTTTACTGAAGGTGTAACTACCCCCCACCTCCTCCCCCTCCAACAATTTTGCATTTTTGTTGGGCTGCCACCCCTCTCTTCCTAATCTTTTAGTATTTTAACTGGACAAAACATAGTTTAGACAGTATATTTTTTGTCATGGTGTCACGCCTAAATGGTGTTAACGGATGTGGACCCCACCTTTGCATTGTGACCCAATATATTTTACATTAAGGTGCAGTACATAATATTACAGCGCAGTATAAATACACAATCAGGACATATAAAATACAAATTTACATTATTTAAAACTCCTCCTTCGTAAGTAGCAATCAGTGTTTCTTCCAGGCATCTTTTCGAAAATTTTCCCGAAAATTTTAGTCCGTCCCCCCCCCCCCCCCGCGAAGTAATCGATTTCTCCGCTGCCCATGTTTAACTCAGCTGTAGCCTAACGACTGACGAAGGGGCCCATTGATAATTTTTACATAGGGGCCGAAAAACCTAGCTACGCCACTGAGCCGAAGAATCCAGAGAACGCCGCGCACGTTTGTTCTACCTCACTATTACGGAGGCTAATTAACGTACACAACGCTTTCATACAGCACGCCCTGGTGTCTGGGCGGTAGTGTGGAAAAACCCGCATCCCAACAACTATTATCCAAGAAATTTGGCGCTTGCTTTATGGTGCCGATCGCATAAGTCATAAAAATAGCTTTAAAGTTCACGGTTTAATACCCTATACCATTTTATTTTTTTAAAAATGAATTGGATTGAAGAAATAGTAATTAAGTTTGTTAAATAATCGCTCGTTTTTCGATACAAAACACTTAGTGCTCATAAGTTCTTAGAATACATAGATGTCTCAGAAAATTCTTTAACAATTATATAATTCTGACGGTTTTCGGGAAACATAAATAAAGTGCCACTTCTGATTACCTGAAATAGCTTTACAGTTTATTGAAACATATGTATATCACCTAGTTATTTTATACTAAAATTTCGCCCATTCATATGTAAGGGAGCATCATTAAATCTGTTCTCCTATATGAGTCCTATAGGGCCGCGCTACCTATAAGACGAACTAGGCGGTCGCCTAGGGCGTTGACCATAGGGGGGAGGGGGCGCAAAAATATGAAACCGCCATTATTAAAAAGTCCGTAATAATTGATAACTTTGATTATATTACATTAACTATATACAAAGGCGTAACAACCTATGTAGGTGCCGAACTATCAATTTCGCGCACCATCTTGCACGTTGGTGAAAATGCGCCTCAACCTCCCTCATTTGAAAAGGTCGCGACGCTTTTTATCCAGTGCTTCTTCCAGATTTTTTCTCCGGGGGGCACTTGAAATTTTCGGGAAGGGGGGGGGGGTGCCACTGTTAAAAGTATATATTTTCTATATAAATTCCATTTCGTTCGGGGAGGGGGGAGGCGGTAGAAATGCCTGTAAGAAACTATGTCACAGAATTGATGTAGAAAACAATTAAATAAGTCTGTAATGCCAAGTAGCAGACCACATTCTTTTTTTTCGACTGTATTTAATTGAATAATGAGCGTTTTAATAAGTTTAGCCTAGGGCGCCGGCACTGGTCCTAGAATTGGACTATGCTATAAACAAATAACATCAACATTTAGACATTCATATATGGATTTCAACGCCACATGTTAAAAATCAGAAGGCCTGGGAAAATTTACTAACACTAAACTAAGAAATAAAATCGGACAAAACCCTAAAGTACAAAAAAAAGAAAAATGTAAATGTTGATGGATAAAGCAACAAAAAAAAAATCAAAGCCATCACAAGAAAGGAATTCGATTGCAATCCCAAAGGAAAGGGGGAGGGCTCCAGGCTAGATCAATATTGGAAACATAAGTTGTCCTACAAGCGTAATGTCAAGGACCTAAACAGGAGGAAACCCCAAAACTCAGTGCGATGCAGAGGTGTGGTCGTGTTCTCTTTACAAGTGGTCCATAGCAATGATGAACTACAACGGGAAACATGTTATTTTGCTCACACGAAATAAATTACCACCACCGATTACAGGAAAAAAGCTAAAGAGATAAGATAAACCTAAGTATAGAATTATTTACATAAAAATTAAAATATTGTCTTCCTCACTGAAATGGTACTCTAGTTCTCGTTTTTACACTCACACACTTAGAAGCACAATAAACAGGCGTACAGGTGGACAGGATTGTAAAACATTTAAAACCAGGATGATTTATTTAAATTGGATTTGCGTCATCTCGCTAATTCAGCGAAATTTGCCGCTTTGTTTGGTAATCTAGTGGTACCTGTTGCTGGATATAGCTTTAAAAAAAATAAACTAATTCTAAACAAAAATGAGCAGGAATTTGTATTACTTCACTTTCACCAATAAATGATATATTCGCATTATCATTTACTTTAAAAATGTGTTTTCGTTTCTTAAAGCCAGTAATATTTTTTAACATTACTTATGGTTTGTAAATTTATCATAATAACTGCAACTTACAATATGAAGAAGTTGAGTCTATATTTATAAAAATTTAGCATTTTAATTAAAAAAATTAAATTGAAATAAAGGTACACAATCCAGTAAAATATTTCTAATGTCATTTCTTTTGATAGCTTCCCCTAGACCACAAAATTGATCACTTCGAATTATGTAAAATTTAATATTTTATTGTATGTATTTCCATTTTTCAGCCTTTTTAAACCTTATATAAACTTAAGTGTAACATTGGATTTAAAAATTACTAAAAATAGATACATATATACATACAAACAAATATATAAATAGAATATATATATATATATATATATATATATATATATATATATATATATATATATATATATATATATATATATATATATATATATAAATATATATATA
Source organism: Physella acuta (assembly GCF_028476545.2). Lineage (NCBI taxonomy): Eukaryota > Metazoa > Mollusca > Gastropoda > Physidae > Physella > Physella acuta. The sequence continues at coordinate 10,054 of NW_026731980.1, read as the reverse complement.
ATTTAATATACATATATAAGCAAGTGGTAATTGTTTTGTTTTTTTCTTGTTCTTCTCGTTCTCGTTCTTGTGGTTGTGTTTGTGCTTATTTTTGTTCTTGTTCTTGGTTTTTCGTTTTTATTTCTATTTTTGTTCTTGTTCCTATTCTCATTATTAACAATTTTTATATTAAACATAATATTACTGAATAGAATGTATCCGTGTAATAAAGAGGGTAAGGCGTTAGGTGTTATAAAATCTTTTTTTTTAACCATAGCCTGATTTACTAACAGAAATAGATGAGCTGTTTCCACTTTTTCTAAAGAGATCGATTTGAAATTATAGATGACTTTCTTCATTTATTGGTGACCAAGCCGACAGGATAATTGACTGCTTAACGCATGAGTTTAACCATGGGTTAACGAACGAGTTAACCCGTTGATCACCTCACGGATTTAACCACTGTTTGTTATATTTCTCACAATACCAAGGAATATTACCTTCCTGTTTCTTCATAGCTTTATTGGTTTCAGTTCGTTTTGAATAAATTACAACATAACGTTAACCAATATGTGAATACATTAATCTAAATTAATTAATACATTAATCTAAAAGATTAAGCTCAAATTAAAACACAATATGTAATAAAGAGTATACTATAAAAGATTTATTGAATCGCATATTTTAAAGCAGAGGAAAGAATATAGGTTTAACAATGTTTAAGCATAACAAAAGAGATCAGCCAAGATAAATATTATAATGCATGTTCTTGCGAATTCTTTACGCCCTTTATACTAGAATAGGAGGCCTACATGTAAGGGAAAAACATGACTGATATTGCAAAATAAGCACACGCAATTTGAAAGTGTAAGGATAAAATATCAAAGTTCTGCTTTATTAAAAATTAAACCGGGAGTGATCTCCCATAAATTCTCTCGAATATTCTTATACAGCACTACATGGGATGGCAACTCGTGATATAGACAATTTTTTAAATCCATTTTTAACTACTCAAACTTTTTAAAATAGAATAGAATAGTGTAGACAAAAGAATTGCACACCAAGTGAACACCACACAAAAAGTGCATAATAGTGCGGAATATTATTAGTACTTTATAAATTCACATGCGTTTTTTTTTGTGTTGAGAAATCGGAAATAGCGTAAATTACTACTTCCGGTCAACGGAAATTACTCAAAATTTGATAGATTGCAGAGAATTACACCTTTTAGTGACGTGGAATTTCATTTATCTATCTGAAATGGTACTCAAGTTATAAGCTTTTGAAAACTTCAAAGTAGAAAAAGTTCCACTTCCGGTAATTGAAAATCGCTCAACAGTTGTTACTGATCTACGATATTGATATAATACTTACATATCAAATTTCATCAACCTAGCTGTAGCGTGCTCAAGTTAGCTTGTGTACAGACATACATATACAGACATACGGACAAGATTGCAAAAGTATGTTTTTCCGACTCAGGGAGCTGTATAACGTCGATATTTGCAAAAATCTTTTTTTTTTTGTGCACGGTTACAAGACTTTCTGTATACTTCGTATATAAAGTAAAAAACTGATGTAGTGATTGGAAGGGGGAAAATAAAACTTTAAATTTCTAAACTGTAAATCAAGCTTTTAGTGACAATACATAGTAAATCTATCTTCGACAGGTATGCTAAACCCAATTACGATACGATTTTTATTTTTGCTTTGAACGTACAATTGCAAAATGATTACACCTACCTTTGAATAGTGATCGAAGTAATTTACAATAAAAAAACCATTCATTTTATTAAAATATAATTACATGAAAATTAAAAATTGAATTAAATGTATCTGTATTCGTCTACATTAGTGAGATGGATGGCATATATAGTGCTATTCGGCTATAGAATTATAAATGTTTGTGACACAAATGTTATTTTTTTTTTAAAAAAAACACTCTAAGGCAAAATTTTCTTAGAAAATAATTTAAGAGAATATGATAAAAATGATTAAATTCTGAGTTATTTTGAGAATCAGGTAATAGATCGAGAAACTCCATTAATTTTCACTCTATTATACACACGTTAAATATGATAAAATTGAGAATAATATAATTGCGAACAAAAAGTGATATAAAGTCTTCAAAAGATTAAAAATACTAAAATACTTTGTCCGATCACCGAAAATCACTAAAAATTAGAAAGAATCAAGAGAAAAAGAGCTTATACCTATTTATAAAATTTCGTCTACCTAACTGAAACGATAAAAAATATTCCGCTTTAAGTTCTCGGAGGCAACTCAAAAATTCAAAGTAATTTAAGTATAAAATCTTATTAAATTTCGTTTACCTTATTGAAAGGGTATTCACAAAAAAATTAAGTAAAATACCACTTCCGGTTATTGGAATTCATTCAAAAGTAGTTAAACCATGCATTTACCATGTGATACTTATATATGAAATCTGGATAAACAAACGAAACGGTGCTGTAGTTGTTGCGAAATTAGCTTTTACCAAACAGTGAAAGTGGAGTTTCACTTCCAGTTACCGAATATTTCTTAAAAGTAAAAGAAAACTACTAATTTGTTATAATACTTATAGTTGAAAATTTCGGCATTTTAGCTGAAAAGATAATAAAGCTTTGACGTTTACATACACAGAAGCAGACGGACATTATTGCAGTTTTTTTCCAGCTGCATAAGGTTGTGTATGCTCATTGTTTGTCAACATTTCAATTTGGAGTTTTGTACGATTACGGTACATCCATTATATTTCACATACCATAGAGTAATGATAGTGTAAAACGGCGAAAACTGCCAAAATATATTGTAATGTTTAACGATTACAATGTTTCCTCTATACTATATTTTCGAGAAAGAAATAATGTATTTATTAAATTTTAAAATACTACATTACTATAGTTAACGCCATTATTTTAAAAATTAATTATTTAGTACAAAATTACCATTGTTTATGCAATATTGTAAAACTTAAATTGCTAAGTACTATGTTACCACTGTGGTCCAAAATAATAGTTTATTTTAGATTCGATTACCGTTTAACTTCAACATTCGTATGATTTCTCTTAAACGAAAATTTCAAATCGCCTAGTGGTGGTGGAATACGTAAAATAAAATTAAAATGTGCGTGTTTGTATGTGTGTAATTCGTTCAATACTTTGGCTTGAAGTTATCTATTTACTTATCTGTAACTTTCGCCTATATCAATGGTCTTATTTTCATTTCGCAGCTTTCCAAATTGTCATCAAAACCAGTCACTTGAAGCCAGAATATACCTCCCCCTTCAGTTGTACTAGCCCACTTGCCGTTCAGGTGCGTGTGATAGCATGAGTTGTACCACCACGCACCGTGGTAACGAACAGCGCAATTAACCGACGTTAGATCATTATTTACGTCGTAAGTTGAGAACCTCATGTTGTTATTATTTAAATGTGAGTCACCCGCCGTGCCTGAATAGCCACCAAGATACATCTGATAACCTTGACTTTCTGAAGCAAACCTAAAAGTAGAATAACTGGCGTAATAGCTCTGACCTTTGTAAGACATATCAAATCTCATCTGGTGGGAATATTTTAAACCTAGAGAGTAAATATTTTCATTGCCCAGATAGAAATCCCCAATGCTGTAATCTCCAAAGCCGTTCTTGTACTCCTTCCAGTTTCTGTAGAAGTCGATTGCCCCAGTGACTCGACGTTGAAAAATTGTCCAGCCCCCTCCATCTGTCACTGTGTCACACATGACGACAAGACCAGATGCCAGCTTGATCAGTTGCCTTGGATTTGTGGAGTTCTTCACATCTCTACATGATCTGTAAACGTTTGGACTTGGAGCTTCTAGAACCGGCAGTTTTCCTACGTTTACAGAGCCTGTGAATAATAGTTTACATTAAACAGTGGTTGTTAAGTATACATTAATGATACTTAACAAATTAAGTTCATAACAGGAGTAAAGATGATTAAGTCAAGTAGGTCGTCAATATATATATATATATATATATATATATATATATATATATATATATATATATATATATATATATATATATATATATATTTATTTATTTATATATATATTTATTTATTTATATATATATATATATATATATATATATATATATATATATATATATATATATAGAGAGAGAGAGAGAGAGAGAGAGAGATACACAAATATATAAACACATATATATATATAAACACACACACACACATATATATATATATATATATATATATATATATATATATATATATATATATATATATATATATATATATATATATATATATATATATATATATATATATATTCTAGCCGGTATTTGCAAAATGAATTCTCCACCCCGACCACTTACTTTCACCTTTACCGGTGGTTATTGGCTTTCAGAGATTAATTCTAAAACGTTTAAGTGTCACGAACCTCCCCGACAGGCTAAGGTTTTAAACGAGCTCATCTGTCCATTTCCTACAGGTGTCACTAACTCTTGCACATTGCAGTACATTCCCTTGCTGTAAAGTCTGGTGGTGCTTGCCTGTTGGGACGTGTTGAGGGCAGACACGGGGAGAAGCCAGTAGCCTGTAGATAAATATTAAGAACATAATTCAACCGCAAGTAAATGGTATGTTGCGTTTTAGCAACATAAAACGTCAAAGGGGTTAACAAAATGTTGAATATGTTAAAATACAAATGAGTAGAATAGAATACTACGAAGTAAATGAAACCGCGAACGATCAGCTACTACACATTGAATAGCCTTTTTAAGGTCCTTATCTATTTGTAGCTTGCCTTTTTGCATAACATGGAATAATATGAATTTTAACTGGAAAACAATACAAACAGACAGAAAATAAATATTTTAAACAAAACTAAGATCTATCAATAATGAAACAATATTAAATAATTATACAACAAACAACTGAAATATTTTTCTCTTTCATTATTTAGCTAAAGAAAAGTTCCACAATTTTTTAAAATCGGTTACAAGAAAGAGAGTCTAGAGGGAAGAGGGTGCGGAGATAGTTAGGGAGTAGGAGCTCGAGGAGATAGTGGATTGAAGATTAAGGAGAGAAAAGTTTGAGAATGGAGGGTTGAGGTTGTGGTTAGTGGGAGGAGGAGTGAGGAGATAGTTAGAGAGATAGATAGATAGAGAGAGAGAGAGAGAGAGAGAGAGAGAGAGAGAGGTTAAGGATAAGAATATTGAGGTTATGGCTAGAAAGTGGAGGGTTGTGGAGATGGTTAGAGAGGGAGGTTGATCAAAAAAGTCCCAACGAAAACAAAATGCTTTTTTTTTTTTTTTTTACGGTGCGTTCATTAGTACTTTTATTCTAAGATCAAAACCATATCAGAAACATCTCGATGTGATAAAGGATTTTCTAGCTAACCCATAAAAAAATGTCATTACTCACCCAGAGTACACGTTTTGGTGGCCGTGTCGTACATGTAATTATAGCACTCATTTTTCTTCTCAGCACACTTGGCAGCACACATAAGCTGACTCCTGGTCGTGTATGTTTTATCAAGGGGCAGCAGCGTCAGTTCACTTGTGTTCTTAAGGGAGTATTTTTCTGATCTACTGTCGCAAAATGACATATGTCCTGCAAAAGTAAATGTAAAAATTAAAATGGAATTTTTAAAAATAATACTACCAGTCAAATTGTCAATAAAATGATTATACATTTTTGGGTTGAGAATGCGTTGAAAATATAAGCGGTTGAAGGAAAAATGTAACCTTACCTTGTAATATGATCATCAAAATTATTAATATCTCCATACTTCTCCGCTTGAAAATGATCTATACACTGACAAGTATTCGGTTGCCCATGAAATAACGTCGAGTTATGAATGAAACAAAACCAAAATGACTCTTTATTAGCTCATGCGCATATTTCTTTGATTATTTTCTTTCTTTTTCCAAGCATCATAACTAAGCGTTTAATTAACACCATTTATTTTTCTAATTGCGCTGTGTTGTGCTTAAAGTGTTTCGAATAATTATTATAACTGAGGGTTTAAAAATTCGTTATTATTGGCCATGTAGTAATTACAGCTTCCTTTTTGACAACTTAAACTTTGATTATTTTAAATGTTTAATCGAATACGTTCGGGGCACATTATACTCAGTGGCGGAACTACAATGCGCAAGGCGCTACGATGTAGGGAGGGCGGGTGTGGGTAGACAGCCTATCGTGAATTGGGATACGATTGGTGCACCTTATACTCAGTAGCGGAACTACCATGCCGCTATTCCCCTTGGTGCGGGGTTGTCGAATAGGGGGGATAAAAATGTATCGTCCAATCTTAATTTTCGATCATCTTTGCGTTGGGAGTTGTTTTGGTTTAATTATCTTTATTTTACTGTAGTGTAACGGATTGGCAAACCTTTATAAGAAGTATCGGTAACCCTTTTGAATGGTGCAAAATGGGGGGGGGGGGGGGGGGGGGGGGTGGAGGCAATACCTGGTTCATAAATATGCATAATATGTGATGTGGAGAGGGGATGAAGACAGACAGACAGATAGGCGAACGTACGGACGAGCGGATCGACAATTAATGTTCAATATGTGTTTAACGAAATAATAGACTGGCATAAAAATAGAGTTCGTAATGAATTGGATTTTGTTAAATTAATAAACCGTGAGTGATCTCCCCTAAACTTTCTCGAATATTCTTATATAAAAAACAGGGGATGGGAACTTGGGATATAGACATGAATTTTAATTTATTTTAAATATTTAAACTTTTTAAAATAGAACAAAATCTCGTAGAAAAAAAAATTGCACACCAGTGAACGCCAAATAAAATGTGCATCATAATGCGGAATATTATTAGTACTTTATAAATTTACATTAGTTTTTTGAGAAATCGGAAATAGCGTAAATTAGTACTTCCGGTCAATGGAAATTACTCAAATTTGACAGCAGGTAGAGAATTAGATCTTTTACTAACGTGTGAAATTTCATTTATCTTTCTGAAATATTACTCAATTTATAGGCTTTTGAAAAATTCTAAGTAAAAAAGTACCACTTCCGGTTATCGGAAATCGCTCAAAAGTTGATACGGATCTACGATTTAATAAAATACTTATATATGTAATTTCATCAACCTAGTTGTAACGGTACTCAAGTTATCGTGTTTACAGACACACAGACACACAGACACACACACATACACACCGACATACAGACAAGATTGCAAAATTATGTTTTTCCGTATCAGTGAGGTGTAAAACGTCGAGATTTGCAAAAATCTCGATTTTTTTTTGCACGATTACAAGACTTTCTCTATACTTCGTATATACGAGAAAGTAAAAAGACAAATACAGTGGAATTGGTGGTAGGTTGCGTTGTGACAGAATCACTCGTTGTCTCTTTTCGAAAAAAAAAAACACTTAGATCTAGAGTAGAAATATTTTACGAAAATGCAAGGTAAGGTGTTGAAATTTTGTTTTGATTTTGTGAACCACCATAATACTTGTCTATAATCTGCTTATAAGAGTAAGCAAAAAAACGTTTTAAAAAATGTGTTTTAAAATGATACATGTATAAAACGTTGAGTATACTGTCATGACATATTGGCCAGGTATTCTAACAATGGCTTTACAGATAGTTTGACAATGGCTGGCCTCTTTGTTATACCATGGCTGGTCTCTTTGTTATACAATAGCTGGCCTGGTTGTTATACCATGGCTGGCCTCTTTGTTATACAATGGCTGGCCTCTTTGTTATACAATGGCTTGCCTCTTTGGTATACCATGGCTGGCCTCTTTGTTATACCATGGCTGGCCTCTTTGTTATACCATGGCTGGCCTCTTTGTTATACCATGGCTGGCCTCTTTGTTATACCATGGCTGGCCTCTTTGTAATACAATGTCTAGCTATTGTGTAATTTTAGGCTGGCAATATTTAACTTGCTTTTAAAGTTCTCGTTGAATCTCGTTGTTCAGGTAATTGAACCGTGTTTCGATATTACATCCTACATGTAAGGATGGAATTTGCTAGCGTATTACTATAAACGTAATGGTATGGCTGTAATCAAGCAGAACGTAACAAACGGGTCCGATTATTGTCTCTAGCTCTACCCTAGATCGTAATTGTTACTCACACAGCATGTGAGTAGTTAAAGAACTAAAACTCCAAAATCTATTTACACGGCATGCTAGTAGTTTGTAGTTTAAGGACTAAAACTCCAAAATCCCTTTACACGGCATGCTGGTGGTCTGTAGTTTAAGGACTTAAACTCCAAAATCCCTTCATTGATCTCTACCGCTCTTCAAAGGTACACACTGCGAAATCTGAATCTTTTAATGAGCGTTATTAAATGCAAAAGCTACTGTTTCATGGATCAAATAAGATTTGATTATATAATCAAAGGGCAGATTAAATTGCCGTGTGTTTGGTGTTGGCAAAGTGTTTACGGTTAGGGATGTGTTGCTGTTTCAAGTCTTAAACCGCTGATATTTCATTTCCTATTTAGTTTCCACAAAACAGATAAAAATTCCATTTAAAACAAAACTTTTGAGTATTTGTATACAGCTTTAAGCAAGTTAACACAAAACATCACTAGCCTGAATTACTGACTTATAAAAATTCTTTTAATACTTTAGTTACCGCAGGGAGAGCGTAAGACTAGGATCCCCAAGGTAAGAGGACAGTAGGCCGGCCAAGGAAATCCTGGAGAAGGACAGTAGAAGGCAGTGTTGCTTCCAGGCAGGGGTCGGCGTGGTTGAGTCGGTAAAGCTCATGGTTGCTAAACCGAAAAAGTCTCGAGTTCGAACCCTCGGGCAGCCACTCTTCTAGGAGCGACAACTCCAAAATTAAACAACTGCTGCCTTGTAGTTTGTTCTTGGTTGGACAAAGGCTATGGAAGCAAATCCAAAAGAAAAGCAGGCTGAAATCGGAGTCAATGGCCTCAATGGCGCATAACCAGTTGACACGTAACGCTTAATTGTGTTGGAGGCGTGGTCGAGTCGGCAAAAAGCTCATGGTTGATACATTCGAACAAAGTCTCGAGTTCAAACCCACTGGCAGATAAATATCGATCTCCTTCAACACTAATAATTAAGATCGAAGAATAAAGAAGAAGAAGACTCCAGGCATCTCTTCTACCGCCCCCCCCCCCCGAACGAAATGGAAATTTATATAGAAAATATATACTTTTACCAGTGTCCGTTCCCCCGAAAATATCAAGCCACTCCCCCCCCCCCTTTGGAGAAAAATGTCTGGAAGAAATATTGGTAGAAGGGGCTAGATCTGTAGGGCTTACGTGGCGCGAAATAAAGAGAGTTGCCCAAAAGCGTGTTGGATTGAGAGGTGTGGCTGAAGCCCTTTGCCCCCCCCCCCCCAGGGGCCACAAAGGAACAATAAAAAGCAGACTTTAGTTGTCATCGTGCCCATTTATATCGTGCCCATTTTAGGCGTCTATGTAGGATAAAGATTCGCATAGAGATTTTGAGAGTCGCCATCAGTGGCGTAGCCAGGATCGTCTCAAGGGGGTGGGTGTTCCAATTTTTACCCGGGGACAAACTTTCGATTTGCACCCCCCTCAAACTTTCGATTTGCATCCCCCCCCTCATAATTTTTATATATATACCGAGGGGTCTATGGGGGGGGGGAGGGTTATGACCCCCCTGCCTACGCCACTGGTCGCCACCATACTTAAAGATTCACAGTTAGATTTAAAACTTGACATTGAATTGTAATATTCGCAGCCTTCAGACTTCAGTTTTACAAAATGGCTTTGTCAGCCGTATAATAGCATCTGGTAATACATCTCTCTGTATGCTGTATGTTAGCATCTAATGTTTCAACTATGAAAGCTGTTTGTCAACATCTAATGCACATCTGTCTCCCTGTCCACTATGTCTGCTGTGTGTTAGCTATACTGCAAGCAAAGTCCCAATGAAAAGAGACGAAAGAATAAATACTTTTATCATCCGCCTGCCTTGCTGAATGAATTTCACACATTGGAAAACCCTTTTTTTTTCGTCTGTATAGAAGGCAAAGTAAACAAAACCCCTGAAATTAGAGCTTTTTTTAGGCGTCTGTTTGAGCCCCCCCCCCCGTCACCCCTGGGC